>NW_027473880.1:0-127003 GCF_050947335.1 Megachile rotundata
CTCTTACTATTATGAACCTAACTCATATTATTTGCCATATTATGCTTAAATGATCGATGGAACGACAATTACTATACTTATTACTCTTATTATTATGAATCTAACTCATATTATTAACCATATTATGCAGATATGATCGATAGAACTACAATTACTATGCTCACTACTCTTATTATTATCAATCTAACTCATATTATTAGCCATATTATGCTTAAATGATCGATAGAACGACAATTACTATACTTATTACTCTTATTATTATCAATCTAACTCATATTATTAGCCATATTATGCTTATATGATCGATAGAACGAGAATTACTATACTCACTACTCTTAGTATTATCAATCTAACTCATATTATTAGCCATATTATGCTTAAATGATCGATAGAACGACAATTACTATACTTATTACTCCTATTATTATCAACCTAACACATATTATTAGACATATTATGCTTATATGATCGATAGAACAACAATTACTATACTTATTACTCTTATTATTATCAACCTAACTCATATTATTAGCCATATTATGCTTATATTATCGATAGAACGACAATTACTATACTTATTACTCTTATTATTATGAATCTAACTCATATTATTAACCATATTATGCAGATATGATCGATAGAACTACAATTACTATACTCACTACTCTTATTATTATCAATCTAACTCATATTATTAACCATATTATGCTAATGTGATCGATAGAACGACAATTACTATATTTATTACACTCAATATTATCAATCTAACTCATATTATTACCCATATCATGCTGATATGATCGATAGAACGACATTCACTATACTTATTACACAACTATTATCAATCTAACTCATATTATTAACCATATTACGCAGATATGATCGATAGAACTACTATTACTATACTCATTACACTTATTATTATCAATCTAACTCATATTATTAGCCATATTATGCTTATATGATCGATAGAATGAGAATTACTATACTCACTACTCCTAGTATTATCACTCTAACTCATATTGTTAGCCATATTATGCTTATACGATCGATAGAACGACAAATACTATACTTATTACTCTTATTATTATCAACCTAACTCGTATTATTAGCCATATTATGCTTATATGATCGATAGAACGACAATTACTATACTTATTATGCTTATTATTATCAACCTAACTCATATTATTAGCCATATTATGCTTATATGATCGATAGAACGACAATTACTATACTCACTACTCTTATTATTATCAATCTAACTCATATTATTAGCCATATTATGCTTATATGATCGATAGAACGACAATTACTATACTTATTACTCTTATTATTATCAGTCTAACTCATATTATTAGCCATATTATGCTTAAATGATCGATAGAACGACAATTACTATACTTATTACTCTTATTATTATCAATCTAACTCATATTATTAGCCATATTATGCTTATATGATCGATAGAACGACAAATACTATACTTATTACTCTTATTATTATCAACCTAACTCATATTATTAGCCATATTATGCTTATATGATCGAGAGAACGACAATTGCTATACTTATTATTCTTATTATTATCAATCTAACTCATATTATTAGCCATATTATGCTTAAATGATCGATAGAACGACAATTACTATACTTATTACTCTTACTATTATCAACCTAACTCATATTATTAGCCATATTATGCTTAAATGATCGATAGAACGACAATTACTATACGTATTACTCTTATTATTATCAATCTAACTCATATTATTAGCCATATTATGCTTACATGATCGACAGAACGACAATTACTATACTTATTACACTCACTGTTATCAACCTAACTCATATTATTAACCATATTATGCAAATTTGATCGATAGAACGACAGTCACTATACTTATTACTCTTATTATTATCAACCTAACTCATATTATTAGCCATATTATGCTTAAATGATCGATAGAACGACAATTACTATACTTATTACTCTTATTATTATGAATCTAACTCATATTATTAACCATATTATGCAGATATGATCGATAGAACTACAATTACTATACTCATTACTCTTATTATTATCAATCTATCTCATATTATTAGCCATATTATGCTTAAATGATCGATAGAACGACAATTACTATACTTATTACTCTTATTATTATCAGTCTAACTCATATTATTAGCCATATTATGCTTAAATGATCGATAGAACGACAACTACTATACTTATTACTCTTATTATTATCAATCTAACTCATACTATTAGCCATATTATGCTTATATGATCGATAGAACGACAATTACTATACTTATTACTCTTATTATTATCAATCTAACTCATATTATTAGCCATATTATGCTTAAATGATCGATAGAACGACAATTACTATACCTATTACTCTTATTATTATCAACCTAACACATATTATTAGCCATATTATGCTTATATGATCGATAGAACGACAATTACTATACTTATTATGCTTATTATTATCAACCTAACTCATATTATTAGCCATATTATGCTTATATGATCGATAGAACGACAATTACTATACTCACTACTCTTATTATTATCAATCTAACTCATATTATTAGCCATATTATGCTTATATGATCGATAGAACGACAATTACGATACATATTACTCTTACTATTATGAACCTAACTCATATTATTAGCCATATTATGCTTAAATGATCGATAGAACGACAATTACTATACTTATTACTCTTATTATTATGAATCTAACTCATATTATTAACCATATTATGCAGATATGATCGATAGAACTACAATTACTATACTCACTACTCTTATTATTATCAATCTAGCTCATATTATTAGCCATATTATGCTTAAATGATCGATAGAACGACAATTACTATACTTATTACTCTTATTATTATCAATCTAACTCATATTATTAGCCATATTATGCTTATATGATCGATAGAAAGAGAATTACTATACTCACTACTCTTAGTATTATCAATCTAACTCATATTATTAGCCATATTATGCTTAAATGATCGATAGAACGACAATTACTATACTTATTACTCTTATTATTATCAACCTAACACATATTATTAGTCATATTATGCTTATATGATCGATAGAACAACAATTACTATACTTATTACTCTTATTATTATCAACCTAACTCATATTATTAGCCATATTATGCTTATATTATCGATAGAACGACAATTACTATACTTATTACTGTTATTATTATCAATATAACTCATATAATTAGCCATATTATGTTTATATGATCGACAGAACGACAATTACTGTACTTATTACTCTTATCATTATCGATCTATTTCATATTATTAGCCATATTATGCTTATATGATCGATAGAACGACAAATACTATATTTATTACTCTTATTATTATCAATCTAACTCATATTATTAACCATATTATGCTAATGTGATCGATAGAACGACAATTACTATATTTATTACACTCACTGTTATCAATCTAACTCGTATTATTAACCATATTGTGCAAATTTGATCGATAGAACGACAGTCACTATACTTATTACTCTTATTATTATCAACCTAACTCATATTATTAGCCATATTATGCTTAAATGATCGATAGAACGACAATTATTATACTTATTACTCTTATTATTATGAATCTAACTCACATTATTAACCATATTATGCAGATATGATCGATAGAACTACAATTACTATACTCATTACTCTTATTATTATCAATCTATCTCATATTATTAGCCATATTATGCTTAAATGATCGATAGAACGACAATTACTATACTTATTACTCTTATTATTATCAATCTAACTCATATTATTAGCCATATTATGCTTAAATGATCGATAGAACGACAACTACTATACTTATTACTCTTATTATTATCAATCTAACTCATACTTTCAGCCATATTATGCTTATATGATCGATAGAACGACAATTACTATACTTATTACTCTTATTATTATCAACCTAACACATATTATTAGCCATATTATGCTTATATGATCGATAGAACAACAATTACTATACTTATTACTCTTATTATTATCAACCTAACTCATATTATTAGCCATATTATGCTTATATTATCGATAGAACGACAATTACTATACTTATTACTCTTATTATTATCAACCTAACTCATATTATTAGCCATATTATGCTTATATTATCGATAGAACGACAATTACTATACTTATTACTCTTATTATTATGAATCTAACTCATATTATTAACCATATTATGCAGATATGATCGATACAACTACAATTACTATACTCACTACTCTTATTATTATCAATCTAACTCATATTATTAACCATATTATGCTAATGTGATCGATAGAACGACAATTACTATATTTATCACACTCAATATTATCAATCTAACTCATATTATTACCCATATCATGCTGATATGATCGATAGAACGACATTCACTATACTTATTACACTCACTATTATCAATCTAACTCATATTATTAACCATATTACGCAGATATGATCGATAGAACTACTATTACTATACTCATTACACTTATTATTATCAATCTAACTCATATTATTAGCCATATTATGCTTATATGATCGATAGAATGAGAATTACTATACTCACTACTCCTAGTATTATCACTCTAACTCATATTGTTAGCCATATTATGCTTATACGATCGATAGAACGACAAATACTATACTTATTACTCTTATTATTATCAACCTAACTCGTATTATTAGCCATATTATGCTTATATGATCGATAGAACGACAATTACTATACTTATTATGCTTATTGTTATCAACCTAACTCATATTATTAGCCATATTATGCTTATATGATCGATAGAACGACAATTACTATACTCACTACTCTTATTATTATCAATCTAACTCATATTATTAGCCATATTATGCTTATATGATCGATAGAACGACAATTACTATACTTATTACTCTTATTATTATCAGTCTAACTCATATTATTAGCCATATTATGCTTAAATGATCGATAGAACGACAATTACTATACTTATTACTCTTATTATTATCAATCTAACTCATATTATTAGCCATATTATGCTTATATGATCGATAGAACGACAAATACTATACTTATTACTCTTATT
Organism: Megachile rotundata; assembly: GCF_050947335.1. Taxonomy (NCBI): domain Eukaryota; kingdom Metazoa; phylum Arthropoda; class Insecta; order Hymenoptera; family Megachilidae; genus Megachile; species Megachile rotundata. The sequence continues at coordinate 5,154 of NW_027473880.1, forward strand.
ATTATCAACCTAACTCATATTATTAGCCATATTATGCTTATATGATCGAGAGAACGACAATTGCTATACTTATTATTCTTATTATTATCAATCTAACTCATATTATTAGCCATATTATGCTTAAATGATCGATAGAACGACAATTACTATACTTATTACTCTTACTATTATCAACCTAACTCATATTATTAGCCATATTATGCTTAAATGATCGATAGAACGACAATTACTATACGTATTACTCTTATTATTATCAATCTAACTCATATTATTAGCCATATTATGCTTAAATGATCGATAGAACGACAATTACTATACCTATTACTCTTATTATTATCAACCTAACACATATTATTAGCCATATTATGCTTATATGATCGATAGAACGACAATTACTATACTTATTATGCTTATTATTATCAACCTAACTCATATTATTAGCCATATTATGCTTATATGATCGATAGAACGACAATTACTATACTCACTACTCTTATTATTATCAATCTAACTCATATTATTAGCCATATTATGCTTATATGATCGATAGAACGTCAATTACTGTACTTATTACTCTTATCATTATCGATCTATTTCATATTATTAGCCATATTATGCTTATATGATCGATAGAACGACAAATACTATATTTATTACTCTTATTATTATCAATCTAACTCATATTATTAACCATATTATGCTAATGTGATCGATAGAACGACATTCACTATACTTATTACACTCACTATTATCAATCTAACTCATATTATTAACCATATTACGCAGATATGATCGATAGAACTACTATTACTATACTCATTACACTTATTATTATCAATCTAACTCATATTATTACCCATATCATGCTGATATGATCGATAGAACGACATTCACTATACTTATTACACTCACTATTATCAATCTAACTCATATTATTAACCATATTACGCAGATATGATCGATAGAACTACTATTACTATACTCATTACACTTATTATTATCAATCTAACTCATATTATTAGCCATATTATGCTTATATGATCGATAGAATGAGAATTACTATACTCACTACTCCTAGTATTATCACTCTAACTCATATTGTTAGCCATATTATGCTTATACGATCGATAGAACGACAAATACTATACTTATTACTCTTATTATTATCAACCTAACTCGTATTATTAGCCATATTATGCTTATATGATCGATAGAACGACAATTACTATACTTATTATGCTTATTGTTATCAACCTAACTCATATTATTAGCCATATTATGCTTATATGATCGATAGAACGACAATTACTATACTCACTACTCTTATTATTATCAATCTAACTCATATTATTAGCCATATTATGCTTATATGATCGATAGAACGACAATTACTATACTTATTACTCTTATTATTATCAGTCTAACTCATATTATTAGCCATATTATGCTTAAATGATCGATAGAACGACAATTACTATACTTATTACTCTTATTATTATCAATCTAACTCATATTATTAGCCATATTATGCTTATATGATCGATAGAACGACAAATACTATACTTATTACTCTTATTATTATCAACCTAACTCATATTATTAGCCATATTATGCTTATATGATCGAGAGAACGACAATTGCTATACTTATTATTCTTATTATTATCAATCTAACTCATATTATTAGCCATATTATGCTTAAATGATCGATAGAACGACAATTACTATACTTATTACTCTTACTATTATCAACCTAACTCATATTATTAGCCATATTATGCTTAAATGATCGATAGAACGACAATTACTATACGTATTACTCTTATTATTATCAATCTAACTCATATTATTAGCCATATTATGCTTAAATGATCGATAGAACGACAATTACTATACTTATTATGCTTATTATTATCAACCTAACTCATATTATTAGCCATATTATGCTTATATGATCGATAGAACGACAATTACTATACTCACTACTCTTATTATTATCAATCTAACTCATATTATTAGCCATATTATGCTTATATGATCGATAGAACGACAATTACGATACATATTACTCTTACTATTATGAACCTAACTCATATTATTAGCCATATTATGCTTAAATGATCGATAGAACGACAATTACTATACTTATTACTCTTATTATTATGAATCTAACTCATATTATTAACCATATTATGCAGATATGATCGATAGAACTACAATTACTATACTCACTACTCTTATTATTATCAATCTAACTCATATTATTAGCCATATTATGCTTAAATGATCGATAGAACGACAATTACTATACTTATTACTCTTATTATTATCAATCTAACTCATATTATTAGCCATATTATGCTTATATGATCGATAGAACGAGAATTACTATACTCACTACTCTTAGTATTATCAATCTAACTCATATTATTAGCCATATTATGCTTAAATGATCGATAGAACGACAATTACTATACTTATTACTCTTATTATTATCAACCTAACACATATTATTAGTCATATTATGCTTATATGATCGATAGAACAACAATTACTATACTTATTACTCTTATTATTATCAACCTAACTCATATTATTAGCCATATTATGCTTATATTATCGATAGAACGACAATTACTATACTTATTACTGTTATTATTATCAATATAACTCATATAATTAGCCATATTATGTTTATATGATCGACAGAACGACAATTACTGTACTTATTACTCTTATCATTATCGATCTATTTCATATTATTAGCCATATTATGCTTATATGATCGATAGAACGACAAATACTATATTTATTACTCTTATTATTATCAATCTAACTCATATTATTAACCATATTATGCTAATGTGATCGATAGAACGACAATTACTATATTTATTACACTCACTGTTATCAATCTAACTCGTATTATTAACCATATTGTGCAAATTTGATCGATAGAACGACAGTCACTATACTTATTACTCTTATTATTATCAACCTAACTCATATTATTAGCCATATTATGCTTAAATGATCGATAGAACGACAATTACTATACTTATTACTCTTATTATTATGAATCTAACTCATATTATTAACCATATTATGCAGATATGATCGATAGAACTACAATTACGATACATATTACTCTTACTATTATGAACCTAACTCATATTATTAGCCATATTATGCTTAAATGATCGATAGAACGACAATTACTATACTTATTACTCTTATTATTATGAATCTAACTCATATTATTAACCATATTATGCAGATATGATCGATAGAACTACAATTACTATACTCACTACTCTTATTATTATCAATCTAACTCATATTATTAGCCATATTATGCTTAAATGATCGATAGAACGACAATTACTATACTTATTAGTCTTATTATTATCTATCTAACTCATATTACTAGCCATATTATGCGTATATGATTGATAGTATGACAATTACTATACTCACTACTCTTATTATTATCAATCTAACTCATATTATTAACCATATTATGCTAATATGATCGATAGAACGACAATTACTATACTTATTACACTCACTATTATCAATCTAACTCATATTATTAACCATATTATGCAGATAAGATCGATAGCACGACATTTACTCTACCTATTACTCTTATTATTATCAACCTAACTCATATTATTAGCCATATTATGCTTATATGATCGATAGAACGACAATTACTATACTTATTATTCTTATTATTATCAATCTAACTCATATTATTAGACATATTATGCAAATTTGATCGATAGAACGACAATCACAATACTTATTACTCTTATTATTATCAACCTAACTCATATTATTAGCCATGTTATGCTTATATTATCGATAGAACGACAATTACGATACTTATTACTCTTATCATTATCGATCTAATCCATATTATTAGCCATATTATGCTTATATGATCGATAGAACTACAAATACTATACTTATTACTCTTATTATTATCAATCTAACTCATATTATTAACCATATTATGCTAATGTGATCGATAGAACGACAATTACTATATTTATTACACTCAATATTATCAATCTAACTCATATTATTACCCATATCATGCTGATATGATCGATAGAACGACATTCACTATACTTATTACACTCACTATTATCAATCTAACTCATATTATTAACCATATTACGCAGATATGATCGATAGAACTACTATTACTATACTCATTACACTTATTATTATCAATCTAACTCATATTATTAGCCATATTATGCTTATATGATCGATAGAATGAGAATTACTATACTCACTACTCCTAGTATTATCACTCTAACTCATATTGTTAGCCATATTATGCTTATACGATCGATAGAACGACAAATACTATACTTATTACTCTTATTATTAACCACCTAACTCGTATTATTAGCCATATTATGCTTATATGATCGATAGAACGACAATTACTATACTTATTATGCTTATTATTATCAACCTAACTCATATTATTAGCCATATTATGCTTATATGATCGATAGAACGACAATTACTATACTCACTACTCTTATTATTATCAATCTAACTCATATTATTAGCCATATTATGCTTATATGATCGATAGAACGACAATTACTATACTTATTACTCTTATTATTATCAGTCTAACTCATATTATTAGCCATATTATGCTTAAATTATCGATAGAACGACAATTACTATACTTATTACTCTTATTATTATCAACCTAACTCATATTATTAGCCATATTATGCTTATATTATCGATAGAACGACAATTACTATACTTATTACTGTTATTATTATCAATATAACTCATATAATTAGCCATATTATGTTTATATGATCGACAGAACGACAATTACTGTACTTATTACTCTTATCATTATCGATCTATTTCATATTATTAGCCATATTATGCTTATATGATCGATAGAACGACAAATACTATATTTATTACTCTTATTATTATCAATCTAACTCATATTATTAGCCATATTATGCTTACATGATCGACAGAACGACAATTACTATACTTATTACACTCACTGTTATCAACCTAACTCATATTATTAACCATATTATGCAAATTTGATCGATAGAACGACAGTCACTATACTTATTACTCTTATTATTATCAACCTAACTCATATTATTAGCCATATTATGCTTAAATGATCGATAGAACGACAATTACTATACTTATTACTCTTATTATTATGAATCTAACTCATATTATTAACCATATTATGCAGATATGATCGATAGAACTACAATTACTATACTCATTACTCTTATTATTATCAATCTATCTCATATTATTAGCCATATTATGCTTAAATGATCGATAGAACGACAATTACTATACTTATTACTCTTATTATTATCAGTCTAACTCATATTATTAGCCATATTATGCTTAAATGATCGATAGAACGACAACTACTATACTTATTACTCTTATTATTATCAATCTAACTCATATTATTAGCCATATTATGCTTAAATGATCGATAGAACGACAATTACTATACCTATTACTCTTATTATTATCAACCTAACACATATTATTAGCCATATTATGCTTATATGATCGATAGAACGACAATTACTATACTTATTATGCTTATTATTATCAACCTAACTCATATTATTAGCCATATTATGCTTATATGATCGATAGAACGACAATTACTATACTCACTACTCTTATTATTATCAATCTAACTCATATTATTAGCCATATTATGCTTATATGATCGATAGAACGACAATTACGATACATATTACTCTTACTATTATGAACCTAACTCATATTATTAGCCATATTATGCTTAAATGATCGATAGAACGACAATTACTATACTTATTACTCTTATTATTATGAATCTAACTCATATTATTAACCATATTATGCAGATATGATCGATAGAACTACAATTACTATACTCACTACTCTTATTATTATCAATCTAACTCATATTATTAGCCATATTATGCTTAAATGATCGATAGAACGACAATTACTATACTTATTAGTCTTATTATTATCTATCTAACTCATATTACTAGCCATATTATGCGTATATGATTGATAGTATGACAATTACTATACTCACTACTCTTATTATTATCAATCTAACTCATATTATTAACCATATTATGCTAATATGATCGATAGAACGACAATTACTATACTTATTACACTCACTATTATCAATCTAACTCATATTATTAACCATATTATGCAGATAAGATCGATAGCACGACATTTACTATACCTATTACTCTTATTATTATCAACCTAACTCATATTATTAGCCATATTATGCTTATATGATCGATAGAACGACAATTACTATACTTATTATTCTTATTATTATCAATCTAACTCATATTATTAGACATATTATGCAAATTTGATCGATAGAACGACAATCACAATACTTATTACTCTTATTATTATCAACCTAACTCATATTATTAGCCATGTTATGCTTATATTATCGATAGAACGACAATTACGATACTTATTACTCTTATCATTATCGATCTAATTCATATTATTAGCCATATTATGCTTATATGATCGATAGAACTACAAATACTATACTTATTACTCTTATTATTATCAATCTAACTCATATTATTAACCATATTATGCTAATGTGATCGATAGAACGACAATTACTATATTTATTACACTCAATATTATCAATCTAACTCATATTATTACCCATATCATGCTGATATGATCGATAGAACGACATTCACTATACTTATTACACTCACTATTATCAATCTAACTCATATTATTAACCATATTACGCAGATATGATCGATGGAACTACTATTACTATACTCATTACACTTATTATTATCAATCTAACTCATATTATTAGCCATATTATGCTTATATGATCGATAGAATGAGAATTACTATACTCACTACTCCTAGTATTATCACTCTAACTCATATTGTTAGCCATATTATGCTTATATGATCGATAGAACGACAAATACTATATTTATTACTCTTATTATTATCAATCTAACTCATATTATTAACCATATTATGCTAATGTGATCGATAGAACGACAATTACTATATTTATTACACTCACTGTTATCAATCTAACTCGTATTATTAACCATATTGTGCAAATTTGATCGATAGAACGACAGTCACTATACTTATTACTCTTATTATTATCAACCTAACTCATATTATTAGCCATATTATGCTTAAATGATCGATAGAACGACAATTACTATACTTATTACTCTTATTATTATGAATCTAACTCATATTATTAACCATATTATGCAGATATGATCGATAGAACTACAATTACTATACTCACTACTCTTATTATTATCAATCTAACTCATATTATTAGCCATATTATGCTTAAATGATCGATAGAACGACAATTACTATACCTATTACTCTTATTATTATCAACCTAACACATATTATTAGCCATATTATGCTTATATGATCGATAGAACGACAATTACTATACTTATTATGCTTATTATTATCAACCTAACTCATATTATTAGCCATATTATGCTTATATGATCGATAGAACGACAATTACTATACTCACTACTCTTATTATTATCAATCTAACTCATATTATTAGCCATATTATGCTTATATGATCGATAGAACGACAATTACGATACATATTACTCTTACTATTATGAACCTAACTCATATTATTAGCCATATTATGCTTAAATGATCGATAGAACGACAATTACTATACTTATTACTCTTATTATTATGAATCTAACTCATATTATTAACCATATTATGCAGATATGATCGATAGAACTACAATTACTATACTCACTACTCTTATTATTATCAATCTAACTCATATTATTAGCCATATTATGCTTAAATGATCGATAGAACGACAATTACTATACTTATTACACTCACTATTATCAATCTAACTCATATTATTAACCATATTATGCAGATAAGATCGATAGCACGACATTTACTCTACCTATTACTCTTATTATTATCAACCTAACTCATATTATTAGCCATATTATGCTTATATGATCGATAGAACGACAATTACTATACTTATTATTCTTATTATTATCAATCTAACTCATATTATTAGACATATTATGCAAATTTGATCGATAGAACGACAATCACAATACTTATTACTCTTATTATTATCAACCTAACTCATATTATTAGCCATGTTATGCTTATATTATCGATAGAACGACAATTACGATACTTATTACTCTTATCATTATCGATCTAATTCATATTATTAGCCATATTATGCTTATATGATCGATAGAACTACAAATACTATACTTATTACTCTTATTATTATCAATCTAACTCATATTATTAACCATATTATGCTAATGTGATCGATAGAACGACAATTACTATATTTATTACACTCAATATTATCAATCTAACTCATATTATTACCCATATCATGCTGATATGATCGATAGAACGACATTCACTATACTTATTACACTCACTATTATCAATCTAACTCATATTATTAACCATATTACGCAGATATGATCGATAGAACTACTATTACTATACTCATTACACTTATTATTATCAATCTAACTCATATTATTAGCCATATTATGCTTACATGATCGACAGAACGACAATTACTATACTTATTACACTCACTGTTATCAACCTAACTCATATTATTAACCATATTATGCAAATTTGATCGATAGAACGACAGTCACTATACTTATTACTCTTATTATTATCAACCTAACTCATATTATTAGCCATATTATGCTTAAATGATCGATAGAACGACAATTACTATACTTATTACTCTTATTATTATGAATCTAACTCATATTATTAACCATATTATGCAGATATGATCGATAGAACTACAATTACTATACTCATTACTCTTATTATTATCAATCTATCTCATATTATTAGCCATATTATGCTTAAATGATCGATAGAACGACAATTACTATACTTATTACTCTTATTATTATCAGTCTAACTCATATTATTAGCCATATTATGCTTAAATGATCGATAGAACGACAACTACTATACTTATTACTCTTATTATTATCAATCTAACTCATATTATTAGCCATATTATGCTTAAATGATCGATAGAACGACAATTACTATACCTATTACTCTTATTATTATCAACCTAACACATATTATTAGCCATATTATGCTTATATGATCGATAGAACGACAATTACTATACTTATTATGCTTATTATTATCAACCTAACTCATATTATTAGCCATATTATGCTTATATGATCGATAGAACGACAATTACTATACTCACTACTCTTATTATTATCAATCTAACTCATATTATTAGCCATATTATGCTTATATGATCGATAGAACGACAATTACGATACATATTACTCTTACTATTATGAACCTAACTCATATTATTAGCCATATTATGCTTAAATGATCGATAGAACGACAATTACTATACTTATTACTCTTATTATTATGAATCTAACTCATATTATTAACCATATTATGCAGATATGATCGATAGAACTACAATTACTATACTCACTACTCTTATTATTATCAATCTAACTCATATTATTAGCCATATTATGCTTAAATGATCGATAGAACGACAATTACTATACTTATTAGTCTTATTATTATCTATCTAACTCATATTACTAGCCATATTATGCGTATATGATTGATAGTATGACAATTACTATACTCACTACTCTTATTATTATCAATCTAACTCATATTATTAACCATATTATGCTAATATGATCGATAGAACGACAATTACTATACTTATTACACTCACTATTATCAATCTAACTCATATTATTAACCATATTATGCAGATAAGATCGATAGCACGACATTTACTATACCTATTACTCTTATTATTATCAACCTAACTCATATTATTAGCCATATTATGCTTATATGATCGATAGAACGACAATTACTATACTTATTATTCTTATTATTATCAATCTAACTCATATTATTAGACATATTATGCAAATTTGATCGATAGAACGACAATCACAATACTTATTACTCTTATTATTATCAACCTAACTCATATTATTAGCCATGTTATGCTTATATTATCGATAGAACGACAATTACGATACTTATTACTCTTATCATTATCGATCTAATTCATATTATTAGCCATATTATGCTTATATGATCGATAGAACTACAAATACTATACTTATTACTCTTATTATTATCAATCTAACTCATATTATTAACCATATTATGCTAATGTGATCGATAGAACGACAATTACTATATTTATTACACTCAATATTATCAATCTAACTCATATTATTACCCATATCATGCTGATATGATCGATAGAACGACATTCACTATACTTATTACACTCACTATTATCAATCTAACTCATATTATTAACCATATTACGCAGATATGATCGATGGAACTACTATTACTATACTCATTACACTTATTATTATCAATCTAACTCATATTATTAGCCATATTATGCTTATATGATCGATAGAATGAGAATTACTATACTCACTACTCCTAGTATTATCACTCTAACTCATATTGTTAGCCATATTATGCTTATACGATCGATAGAACGACAAATACTATACTTATTACTCTTATTATTATCAACCTAACTCGTATTATTAGCCATATTATGCTTATATGATCGATAGAACGACAATTACTATACTTATTATGCTTATTATTATCAACCTAACTCATATTATTAGCCATATTATGCTTATATGATCGATAGAACGACAATTACTATACTCACTACTCTTATTATTATCAATCTAACTCATATTATTAGCCATATTATGCTTATATGATCGATAGAACGACAATTACTATACTTATTACTCTTATTATTATCAGTCTAACTCATATTATTAGCCATATTATGCTTAAATTATCGATAGAACGACAATTACTATACTTATTACTCTTATTATTATCAACCTAACTCATATTATTAGCCATATTATGCTTATATTATCGATAGAACGACAATTACTATACTTATTACTGTTATTATTATCAATATAACTCATATAATTAGCCATATTATGTTTATATGATCGACAGAACGACAATTACTGTACTTATTACTCTTATCATTATCGATCTATTTCATATTATTAGCCATATTATGCTTATATGATCGATAGAACGACAAATACTATATTTATTACTCTTATTATTATCAATCTAACTCATATTATTAACCATATTATGCTAATGTGATCGATAGAACGACAATTACTATATTTATTACACTCACTGTTATCAATCTAACTCGTATTATTAACCATATTGTGCAAATTTGATCGATAGAACGACAGTCACTATACTTATTACTCTTATTATTATCAACCTAACTCATATTATTAGCCATATTATGCTTAAATGATCGATAGAACGACAATTACTATACTTATTACTCTTATTATTATGAATCTAACTCATATTATTAACCATATTGTGCAGATATGATCGATAGAACTACAATTACTATACTCATTACTCTTATTATTATCAATCTATCTCATATTATTAGCCATATTATGCTTAAATGATCGATAGAACGACAATTACTATACTTATTACTCTTATTATTATCAATCTAACTCATATTATTAGCCATATTATGCTTAAATGATCGATAGAACGACAACTACTATACTTATTACTCTTATTATTATCAATCTAACTCATACTTTCAGCCATATTATGCTTATATGATCGATAGAACGACAATTACTATACTCACTACTCTTATTATTATCAATCTAACTCATATTATTAGCCATATTATGCTTATATTATCGATAGAACGACAATTACTATACTTATTACTGTTATTATTATCAATCTAACTCATATAATTAGCCATATTATGCTTACATGATCGATAGAACGACAATTACTGTACTTATTACTCTTATCATTATCGATCTAACTCATATTATTTGCCATATTATGCTTATATGATCGAATAGAACGACAAATACTATACTTATTACTCTTATTATTATGAATCTAACTCATATTATTAGCCATATTATGCTTAAATGATCGATAGAACGACAATTACTATACTTATTACTCTTATTATTATCAATCTAACTCATATTATTAGCCATATTATGCTTATATTATCGATAGAACGACAATTACTATACTTATTACTGTTATTATTATCAATATAACTCATATAATTAGCCATATTATGTTTATATGATCGACAGAACGACAATTACTGTACTTATTACTCTTATCATTATCGATCTATTTCATATTATTAGCCATATTATGCTTATATGATCGATAGAACGACAAATACTATATTTATTACTCTTATTATTATCAATCTAACTCATATTATTAACCATATTATGCTAATGTGATCGATAGAACGACAATTACTATATTTATTACACTCACTGTTATCAATCTAACTCGTATTATTAACCATATTGTGCAAATTTGATCGATAGAACGACAGTCACTATACTTATTACTCTTATTATTATCAACCTAACTCATATTATTAGCCATATTATGCTTAAATGATCGATAGAACGACAATTACTATACTTATTACTCTTATTATTATGAATCTAACTCATATTATTAACCATATTGTGCAGATATGATCGATAGAACTACAATTACTATACTCATTACTCTTATTATTATCAATCTATCTCATATTATTAGCCATATTATGCTTAAATGATCGATAGAACGACAATTACTATACTTATTACTCTTATTATTATCAATCTAACTCATATTATTAGCCATATTATGCTTAAATGATCGATAGAACGACAACTACTATACTTATTACTCTTATTATTATCAATCTAACTCATACTTTCAGCCATATTATGCTTATATGTCGATAGAACGACAATTACTATACTCACTACTCTTATTATTATCAATCTAACTCATATTATTAGCCATATTATGCTTATATTATCGATAGAACGACAATTACTATACTTATTACTGTTATTATTATCAATCTAACTCATATAATTAGCCATATTATGCTTAAATGATCGATAGAACGACAATTACTGTACTTATTACTCTTATCATTATCGATCTAACTCATATTATTTGCCATATTATTGCTTATATGATCGATAGAACGACAAATACTATACTTATTACTCTTATTATTATGAATCTAACTCATATTATTAGCCATATTATGCTTAAATGATCGATAGAACGACAATTACTATACTTATTACTCTTATTATTATGAATCTAACTCATATTATTAACCATATTATGCAGATATGATCGATAGAACTACAATTACTATACTCACTACTCTTATTATTATCAATCTAACTTATATTATTAGCCATATTATGCTTAAATGATCGATAGAACGACAATTACTATACTTATTACTCTTATTATTATCAATCTAACTCATATTACTAGCCATATTATGCGTATATGATCGATAGTATGACAATTACTATACTCACTACTCTTATTATTATCAATCTAAACTCATATTATTGACCATATTATGCTAATATGATCGATAGAACGACAATTACTATACTTATTACACTCACTATTATCAATCTAACTCATATTATTAACCATATTATGCAGATAAGATCGATAGCACGACATTTACTATACCTATTACTCTTATTATTATCAACCTAACTCATATTATTAGCCATATTATGCTTATATGATCGATAGAACGACAATTACTATACTTATTATTCTTATTATTATCAATCTAACTCTATTATTAGACATATTATGCAAATTTGATCGATAGAACGACAATCACAATACTTATTACTCTTATTATTATCAACCTAACTCATATTATTAGCCATGTTATGCTTATATTATCGATAGATCGACAATTACGATACTTATTACTCTTATCATTATCGATCTAATTCATATTATTAGCCAAATTATGCTTATATGATCGATAGAACGACAAATACTATACTTATTACTCTTATTATTATCAATCTAACTCATATTATTAGCCATATTATGCTTATATGATCGATAGAACGACAATTACTATACTTATTACTCTTATTATTATCAGTCTAACTCATATTATTAGCCATATTATGCTTAAATTATCGATAGAACGACAATTACTATACTTATTACTCTTATTATTATCAACCTAACTCATATTATTAGCCATATTATGCTTATATTATCGATAGAACGACAATTACTATACTTATTACTGTTATTATTATCAATATAACTCATATAATTAGCCATATTATGTTTATATGATCGACAGAACGACAATTACTGTACTTATTACTCTTATCATTATCGATCTATTTCATATTATTAGCCATATTATGCTTATATGATCGATAGAACGACAAATACTATATTTATTACTCTTATTATTATCAATCTAACTCATATTATTAACCATATTATGCTAATGTGATCGATAGAACGACAATTACTATATTTATTACACTCACTGTTATCAATCTAACTCGTATTATTAACCATATTGTGCAAATTTGATCGATAGAACGACAGTCACTATACTTATTACTCTTATTATTATCAACCTAACTCATATTATTAGCCATATTATGATTAAATGATCGATAGAACGACAATTACTATACTTATTACTCTTATTATTATGAATCTAACTCATATTATTAACCATATTGTGCAGATATGATCGATAGAACTACAATTACTATACTCATTACTCTTATTATTATCAATCTATCTCATATTATTAGCCATATTATGCTTAAATGATCGATAGAACGACAATTACTATACTTATTACTCTTATTATTATCAATCTAACTCATATTATTAGCCATATTATGCTTAAATGATCGATAGAACGACAACTACTATACTTATTACTCTTATTATTATCAATCTAACTCATACTTTCAGCCATATTATGCTTATATGATCGATAGAACGACAATTACTATACTCACTACTCTTATTATTATCAATCTAACTCATATTATTAGCCATATTATGCTTATATTATCGATAGAACGACAATTACTATACTTATTACTGTTATTATTATCAATCTAACTCATATAATTAGCCATATTATGCTTAAATGATCGATAGAACGACAATTACTGTACTTATTACTCTTATCATTATCGATCTAACTCATATTATTTGCCATATTATGCTTATATGATCGATAGAACGACAAATACTATACTTATTACTCTTATTATTATGAATCTAACTCATATTATTAGCCATATTATGCTTAAATGATCGATAGAACGACAATTACTATACTTATTACTCTTATTATTATCAATCTAACTCATATTATTAGCCATATTATGCTTATATTATCGATAGAACGACAATTACTATACTTATTACTGTTATTATTATCAATATAACTCATATAATTAGCCATATTATGTTTATATGATCGACAGAACGACAATTACTGTACTTATTACTCTTATCATTATCGATCTATTTCATATTATTAGCCATATTATGCTTATATGATCGATAGAACGACAAATACTATATTTATTACTCTTATTATTATCAATCTAACTCATATTATTAACCATATTATGCTAATGTGATCGATAGAACGACAATTACTATATTTATTACACTCACTGTTATCAATCTAACTCGTATTATTAACCATATTGTGCAAATTTGATCGATAGAACGACAGTCACTATACTTATTACTCTTATTATTATCAACCTAACTCATATTATTAGCCATATTATGCTTAAATGATCGATAGAACGACAATTACTATACTTATTACTCTTATTATTATGAATCTAACTCATATTATTAACCATATTGTGCAGATATGATCGATAGAACTACAATTACTATACTCATTACTCTTATTATTATCAATCTATCTCATATTATTAGCCATATTATGCTTAAATGATCGATAGAACGACAATTACTATACTTATTACTCTTATTATTATCAATCTAACTCATGTTATTAGCCATATTATGCTTAAATGATCGATAGAACGACAACTACTATACTTATTACTCTCATTATTATCAATCTAACTCATACTTTCAGCCATATTATGCTTATATGATCGATAGAACGACAATTACTATACTCACTACTCTTATTATTATCAATCTAACTCATATTATTAGCCATATTATGCTTATATTATCGATAGAACGACAATTACTATACTTATTACTGTTATTATTATCAATCTAACTCATATAATTAGCCATATTATGCTTAAATGATCGATAGAACGACAATTACTGTACTTATTACTCTTATCATTATCGATCTAACTCATATTATTTGCCATATTATGCTTATATGATCGATAGAACGACAAATACTATACTTATTACTCTTATTATTATGAATCTAACTCATATTATTAGCCATATTATGCTTAAATGATCGATAGAACGACAATTACTATACTTATTACTCTTATTATTATGAATCTAACTCATATTATTAACCATATTATGCAGATATGATCGATAGAACTACAATTACTATACTCACTACTCTTATTATTATCAATCTAACTCATATTATTAGCCATATTATGCTTAAATGATCGATAGAACGACAATTACTATACTTATTACTCTTATTATTATCAATCTAACTCATATTACTAGCCATATTATGCGTATATGATCGATAGTATGACAATTACTATACTCACTACTCTTATTATTATCAATCTAACTCATATTATTGACCATATTATGCTAATATGATCGATAGAACGACAATTACTATACTTATTACACTCACTATTATCAATCTAACTCATATTATTAACCATATTATGCAGATAAGATCGATAGCACGACATTTACTATACCTATTACTCTTATTATTATCAACCTAACTCATATTATTAGCCATATTATGCTTATATGATCGATAGAACGACAATTACTATACTTATTATTCTTATTATTATCAATCTAACTCATATTATTAGACATATTATGCAAATTTGATCGATAGAACGACAATCACAATACTTATTACTCTTATTATTATCAACCTAACTCATATTATTAGCCATGTTATGCTTATATTATCGATAGAACGACAATTACGATACTTATTACTCTTATCATTATCGATCTAATTCATATTATTAGCCATATTATGCTTATATGATCGATAGAACGACAAATACTATACTTATTACTCTTATTATTATCAATCTAACTCATATTATTAACCATATTATGCTAATGTGATCGATAGAACGACAATTACTATATTTATTACACTCAATATTATCAATCTAACTCATATTATTACCCATATCATGCTGATATGATCGATAGAACGACATTCACTATACTTATTACACTCACTATTATCAATCTAACTCATATTATTAACCATATTACGCAGATATGATCGATAGAACTACTATTACTATACTCATTACACTTATTATTATCAATCTAACTCATATTATTAGCCATATTATGCTTATATGATCGATAGAATGAGAATTACTATACTCACTACTCCTAGTATTATCACTCTAACTCATATTGTTAGCCATATTATGCTTATACGATCGATAGAACGACAAATACTATACTTATTACTCTTATTATTATCAACCTAACTCGTATTATTAGCCATATTATGCTTATATGATCGATAGAACGACAATTACTATACTTATTATGCTTATTATTATCAACCTAACTCATATTATTAGCCATATTATGCTTATATGATCGATAGAACGACAATTACTATACTCACTACTCTTATTATTATCAATCTAACTCATATTATTAGCCATATTATGCTTATATGATCGATAGAACGACAATTACTATACTTATTACTCTTATTATTATCAGTCTAACTCATATTATTAGCCATATTATGCTTAAATGATCGATAGAACGACAATTACTATACTTATTACTCTTATTATTATCAATCTAACTCATATTATTAGCCATATTATGCTTATATGATCGATAGAACGACAAATACTATACTTATTACTCTTATTATTATCAACCTAACTCATATTATTAGCCATATTATGCTTATATGATCGAGAGAACGACAATTGCTATACTTATTATTCTTATTATTATCAATCTAACTCATATTATTAGCCATATTATGCTTAAATGATCGATAGAACGACAATTACTATACTTATTACTCTTACTATTATCAACCTAACTCATATTATTAGCCATATTATGCTTAAATGATCGATAGAACGACAATTACTATACGTATTACTCTTATTATTATCAATCTAACTCATATTATTAGCCATATTATGCTTACATGATCGACAGAACGACAATTACTATACTTATTACACTCACTGTTATCAACCTAACTCATATTATTAACCATATTATGCAAATTTGATCGATAGAACGACAGTCACTATACTTATTACTCTTATTATTATCAACCTAACTCATATTATTAGCCATATTATGCTTAAATGATCGATAGAACGACAATTACTATACTTATTACTCTTATTATTATGAATCTAACTCATATTATTAACCATATTATGCAGATATGATCGATAGAACTACAATTACTATACTCATTACTCTTATTATTATCAATCAATCTCATATTATTAGCCATATTATGCTTAAATGATCGATAGAACGACAATTACTATACTTATTACTCTTATTATTATCAGTCTAACTCATATTATTAGCCATATTATGCTTAAATGATCGATAGAACGACAACTACTATACTTATTACTCTTATTATTATCAATCTAACTCATATTATTAGCCATATTATGCTTAAATGATCGATAGAACGACAATTACTATACCTATTACTCTTATTATTATCAACCTAACACATATTATTAGCCATATTATGCTTATATGATCGATAGAACGACAATTACTATACTTATTATGCTTATTATTATCAACCTAACTCATATTATTAGCCATATTATGCTTATATGATCGATAGAACGACAATTACTATACTCACTACTCTTATTATTATCAATCTAACTCATATTATTAGCCATATTATGCTTATATGATCGATAGAACGACAATTACGATACATATTACTCTTACTATTATGAACCTAACTCATATTATTAGCCATATTATGCTTAAATGATCGATAGAACGACAATTACTATACTTATTACTCTTATTATTATGAATCTAACTCATATTATTAACCATATTATGCAGATATGATCGATAGAACTACAATTACTATACTCACTACTCTTATTATTATCAATCTAACTCATATTATTAGCCATATTATGCTTAAATGATCGATAGAACGACAATTACTATACTTATTAGTCTTATTATTATCTATCTAACTCATATTACTAGCCATATTATGCGTATATGATTGATAGTATGACAATTACTATACTCACTACTCTTATTATTATCAATCTAACTCATATTATTAACCATATTATGCTAATATGATCGATAGAACGACAATTACTATACTTATTACACTCACTATTATCAATCTAACTCATATTATTAACCATATTATGCAGATAAGATCGATAGCACGACATTTACTATACCTATTACTCTTATTATTATCAACCTAACTCATATTATTAGCCATATTATGCTTATATGATCGATAGAACGACAATTACTATACTTATTATTCTTATTATTATCAATCTAACTCATATTATTAGACATATTATGCAAATTTGATCGATAGAACGACAATCACAATACTTATTACTCTTATTATTATCAACCTAACTCATATTATTAGCCATGTTATGCTTATATTATCGATAGAACGACAATTACGATACTTATTACTCTTATCATTATCGATCTAATTCATATTATTAGCCATATTATGCTTATATGATCGATAGAACTACAAATACTATACTTATTACTCTTATTATTATCAATCTAACTCATATTATTAACCATATTATGCTAATGTGATCGATAGAACGACAATTACTATATTTATTACACTCAATATTATCAATCTAACTCATATTATTACCCATATCATGCTGATATGATCGATAGAACGACATTCACTATACTTATTACACTCACTATTATCAATCT
This sequence comes from Megachile rotundata, assembly GCF_050947335.1. Taxonomy (NCBI): domain Eukaryota; kingdom Metazoa; phylum Arthropoda; class Insecta; order Hymenoptera; family Megachilidae; genus Megachile; species Megachile rotundata. Next base: position 25,418 of record NW_027473880.1, read on the forward strand.
AACTCATATTATTAACCATATTACGCAGATATGATCGATAGAACTACTATTACTATACTCATTACACTTATTATTATCAATCTAACTCATATTATTAGCCATATTATGCTTATATGATCGATAGAATGAGAATTACTATACTCACTACTCCTAGTATTATCACTCTAACTCATATTGTTAGCCATATTATGCTTATACGATCGATAGAACGACAAATACTATACTTATTACTCTTATTATTATCAACCTAACTCGTATTATTAGCCATATTATGCTTATATGATCGATAGAACGACAATTACTATACTTATTATGCTTATTATTATCAACCTAACTCATATTATTAGCCATATTATGCTTATATGATCGATAGAACGACAATTACTATACTCACTACTCTTATTATTATCAATCTAACTCATATTATTAGCCATATTATGCTTATATGATCGATAGAACGACAATTACTATACTTATTACTCTTATTATTATCAGTCTAACTCATATTATTAGCCATATTATGCTTAAATTATCGATAGAACGACAATTACTATACTTATTACTCTTATTATTATCAATCTAACTCATATTATTAGCCATATTATGCTTAAATGATCGATAGAACGACAACTACTATACTTATTACTCTTATTATTATCAATCTAACTCATACTTTCAGCCATATTATGCTTATATGATCGATAGAACGACAATTACTATACTCACTACTCTTATTATTATCAATCTAACTCATATTATTAGCCATATTATGCTTATATTATCGATAGAACGACAATTACTATACTTATTACTGTTATTATTATCAATCTAACTCATATAATTAGCCATATTATGCTTAAATGATCGATAGAACGACAATTACTGTGCTTATTACTCTTATCATTATCGATCTAACTCATATTATTTGCCATATTATGCTTATATGATCGATAGAACGACAAATACTATACTTATTACTCTTATTATTATGAATCTAACTCATATTATTAACCATATTATGCAGATATGATCGATAGAACTACAATTACTATACTCACTACTCTTATTATTATCAATCTAACTCATATTATTAGCCATATTATGCTTAAATGATCGATAGAACGACAATTACTATACTTATTACTCTTATTATTATCAATCTAACTCATATTACTAGCCATATTATGCGTATATGATCGATAGTATGACAATTACTATACTCACTACTCTTATTATTATCAATCTAACTCATATTATTGACCATATTATGCTAATATGATCGATAGAACGACAATTACTATACTTATTACACTCACTATTATCAATCTAACTCATATTATTAACCATATTATGCAGATAAGATCGATAGCACGACATTTACTATACCTATTACTCTTATTATTATCAACCTAACTCATATTATTAGCCATATTATGCTTAAATGATCGATAGAACGACAATTACTATACCTATTACTCTTATTATTATCAATCTAACTCATATTATTAGCCATATTATGCTTTAATGATCGATAGAACGACAATTACTATACTTATTACTCTTATTATTATCAATCTAACTCATATTATTAGCCATATTATGCTTATATGATCGATAGAACGAGAATTACTATACTCACTACTCTTAGTATTATCAATCTAACTCATATTATTAGCCATATTATGCTTAAATGATCGATAGAACGACAATTACTATACTTATTACTCTTATTATTATCAACCTAACACATATTATTAGTCATATTATGCTTATATGATCGATAGAACAACAATTACTATACTTATTACTCTTATTATTATCAACCTAACTCATATTATTAGCCATATTATGCTTATATTATCGATAGAACGACAATTACTATACTTATTACTGTTATTATTATCAATATAACTCATATAATTAGCCATATTATGTTTATATGATCGACAGAACGACAATTACTGTACTTATTACTCTTATCATTATCGATCTATTTCATATTATTAGCCATATTATGCTTATATGATCGATAGAACGACAAATACTATATTTATTACTCTTATTATTATCAATCTAACTCATATTATTAACCATATTATGCTAATGTGATCGATAGAACGACAATTACTATATTTATTACACTCACTGTTATCAATCTAACTCGTATTATTAACCATATTGTGCAAATTTGATCGATAGAACGACAGTCACTATACTTATTACTCTTATTATTATCAATCTAACTCATATTATTAGCCATATTATGCTTAAATGATCGATAGAACGACAATTACTATACTTATTACTCTTATTATTATGAATCTAACTCATATTATTAACCATATTATGCAGATATGATCGATAGAACTACAATTACTATACTCATTACTCTTATTATTATCAATCTATCTCATATTATTAGCCATATTATGCTTAAATGATCGATAGAACGACAATTACTATACTTATTACTCTTATTATTATCAATCTAACTCATATTATTAGCCATATTATGCTTAAATGATCGATAGAACGACAACTACTATACTTATTACTCTTATTATTATCAATCTAACTCATACTTTCAGCCATATTATGCTTATATGATCGATAGAACGACAATTACTATACTCACTACTCTTATTATTATCAATCTAACTCATATTATTAGCCATATTATGCTTATATTATCGATAGAACGACAATTACTATACTTATTACTGTTATTATTATCAATCTAACTCATATAATTAGCCATATTATGCTTAAACGATCGATAGAACGACAATTACTGTACTTATTACTCTTATCATTATCGATCTAACTCATATTATTTGCCATATTATGCTTATATGATCGATAGAACGACAAATACTATACTTATTACTCTTATTATTATGAATCTAACTCATATTATTAGCCATATTATGCTTAAATGATCGATAGAACGACAATTACTATACTTATTACTCTTATTATAATGAATCTAACTCATATTATTAACCATATTATGCAGATATGATCGATAGAACTACAATTACTATACTCACTACTCTTATTATTATCAATCTAACTCATATTATTAGCCATATTATGCTTAAATGATCGATAGAACGACAATTACTATACTTATTACTCTTATTATTATCAATCTAACTCATATTACTAGCCATATTATGCGTATATGATCGATAGTATGACAATTACTATACTCACTACTCTTATTATTATCAATCTAACTCATATTATTGACCATATTATGCTAATATGATCGATAGAACGACAATTACTATACTTATTACACTCACTATTATCAATCTAACTCATATTATTAACCATATTATGCAGATAAGATCGATAGCACGACATTTACTATACCTATTACTCTTATTATTATCAACCTAACTCATATTATTAGCCATATTATGCTTATATGATCGATAGAACGACAATTACTATACTTATTATTCTTATTATTATCAATCTAACTCATATTATTAGCCATATTATGCTTAAATGATCGATAGAACGACAATTACTATACTTATTACTCTTATTATTATCAACCTAACTCATATTATTAGCCATATTATGCTTATATGATCGATAGAACGACAATTACTATACTTATTATTCTTATTATTATCAATCTAACTCATATTATTAGCCATATTATGCAAATTTGATCGATAGAACGACAATCACAATACTTATTACTCTTATTATTATCAACCTAACTCATATTATTAGCCATATTATGCTTAAATGATCGATAGAACAACAATTACTATACTTATTACTCTTATTATTATCAACCTAACTCATATTATTAGCCATATTATGCTTATATGATCGATAGAACGACAATTACTATACTTATTATTCTTATTATTATCAATCTAACTCATATTATTAGCCATATTATGCAAATTTGATCGATAGAACTACAATTACTATACTCACTACTCTTATTATTATCAATCTAACTCATATTATTAGCCATATTATGCTTAAATGATCGATAGAACGACAAATACTATACTTATTACTCTTATTATTATGAATCTAACTCATATTATTAGCCATAATATGCTTAAATGATCGATAGAACGACAATTACTATACTTATTACTCTTATTATTATGAATCTAACTCATATTATTAACCATATTATGCAGATATGATCGATAGAACTACAATTACTATACTCACTACTCTTATTATTATCAATCTAACTCATATTATTAGCCATATTATGCTTAAATGATCGATAGAACGACAATTACTATACTTATTAGTCTTATTATTATCTATCTAACTCATATTACTAGCCATATTATGCGTATATGATTGATAGTATGACAATTACTATACTCACTACTCTTATTATTATCAATCTAACTCATATTATTAACCATATTATGCTAATATGATCGATAGAACGACAATTACTATACTTATTACACTCACTATTATCAATCTAACTCATATTATTAACCATATTATGCAGATAAGATCGATAGCACGACATTTACTATACCTATTACTCTTATTATTATCAACCTAACTCATATTATTAGCCATATTATGCTTATATGATCGATAGAACGACAATTACTATACTTATTATTCTTATTATTATCAATCTAACTCATATTATTAGACATATTATGCAAATTTGATCGATAGCACGACAATCACAATACTTATTACTCTTACTATTATCAACCTAACTCATATTATTAGCCATGTTATGCTTATATTATCGATAGAACGACAATTACGATACTTATTACTCTTATCATTATCGATCTAATTCATATTATTAGCCATATTATGCTTATATGATCGATAGAACGACAAATACTATACTTATTACTCTTATTATTATCAATCTAACTCATATTATTAACCATATTATGCTAATGTGATCGATAGAACGACAATTACTATATTTATTACACTCAATATTATCAATCTAACTCATATTATTACCCATATCATGCTGATATGATCGATAGAACGACATTCACTATACTTATTACACTCACTATTATCAATCTAACTCATATTATTAACCATATTACGCAGATATGATCGATAGAACTACTATTACTATACTCATTACACTTATTATTATCAATCTAACTCATATTATTAGCCATATTATGCTTATATGATCGATAGAATGAGAATTACTATACTCACTACTCCTAGTATTATCACTCTAACTCATATTGTTAGCCATATTATGCTTATATGATCGATAGAACGACAATTACTGTACTTAATACTCTTATTATTATCAATCTAACTCATATTATTAGACATATTATGCGTATATGATCGATAGTATGACAATTACTATACTCACTACTCTTATTATTATCAATCTAACTCATATTATTAGCCATATTACGCTTATATGATCGATAGACCGACAATTACTGTACATATTACTCTTATTTTTATCAATCTAACTCATATTATTAACCATATTATGCTAATATGATCGATAGAACGACAATTACTATACTTATTACACTCACTATTATCAATCTAACTCATATTATTAACCATATTATGCAGATAAGATCGATAGCACGACATTTACTATACCTATTACTCTTATTATTATCAACCTAACTCATATTATTAGCCATATTATGCTTATATGATCGATAGAACGACAATTACTATACTTATTATTCTTATTATTATCAATCTAACTCATATTATTAGCCATATTATGCTTACATTATCGATAGAACGACCATTACTATACTTATTACTGTTATTATTATCAATCTAACTCATATAATTAGCCATATTATGCTTATATGATCGACAGAACGACAATTACTGTACTTATTACTCTTATCATTATCGATCTAATTCATATTATTAGCCATATTATGCTTATATGATCGATAGAATGAGAATTACTATACTCACTACTCCTAGTATTATCACTCTAACTCATATTATTAGCCATATTATGCTTATATGATCGATAGAACGACAATTACTGTACTTATCACTCTTATTATTATCAATCTAACTCATATTATTAGCCATATTATGCTTATATGATCGATAGAACGAGAATTACTATACTCACTACTCTTAGTATTATCAATCTAACTCATATTATTAGCCATATTATGCTTAAATGATCGATAGAACGACAATTACTATACTTATCACTCTTATTATTATCAATCTAACTCATATTATTAGCCATATTATGCTTATATGATCGATAGAACGACAAATACTATACTTATTACTCTTATTATTATCAACCTAACTCATATTATTAGCCATATTATGCTTATATGATCGAGAGAACGACAATTGCTATACTTATTATTCTTATTATTATGAATCTAACTCATATTATTAACCATATTATGCAGATATGATCGATAGAACTACAATTACTATACTCACTACTCTTATTATTATCAATCTAACTCATATTATTAGCCATATTATGCTTAAATGATCGATAGAACGACAATTACTATACTTATTACTCTTATTATTATCAATCTTACTCATATTACTAGCCATATTATGCGTATATGATCAATAGTATGACAATTACTATACTCACTACTCTTATTATTATCAATCTAACTCATATTATTAACCATATTATGCTAATATGATCGATAGAACGACAATTACTATACTTATTACACTCACTATTATCAATCTAACTCATATTATTAACCATATTATGCTGATATGATCGATAGAACGACATTCACTATACTTATTACACTCACTATTATCAATCTAACTCATATTATTAACCATATTACGCAGATATGATCGATAGAACTACTATTACTATACTCATTACTCTTATTATTATCAATCTAACTCATATTATTAGCCATATTATGCTTATATGATCGATAGAACGAGAATTACTATACTCACTACTCTTATTATTATCAATCTAACTCATATTATTAGCCATATTATGCTTATATGATCGATAGAACGAGAATTACTATACTCACTACTCTTAGTATTATCAATCTAACTCATATTATTAGCCATATTATGCTTAAATGATCGATAGAACGACAATTACTATACTTATTACTCTTATTATTATCAATCTAACTCATATTATTAGCCATATTATGCTTATATGATCGATAGAGCGACAAATACTATACTTATTACTCTTATTATTATCAACCTAACTCATATTATTAGCCATATTATGCTTATATGATCGAGAGAACGACAATTGCTATACTTATTATTCTTATTATTATCAATCTAACTCATATTATTAGCCATATTATGCTTAAATGATCGATAGAACGACAATTACTATACTTATTACTCTTACTATTATCAACCTAACTCATATTATTAGCCATATTATGCTTAAATGATCGATAGAACGACAATTACTATACGTATTACTCTTATTATTATCAATCTAACTCATATTATTAGCCATATTATGCTTACATGATCGACAGAACGACAATTACTATACTTATTACACTCACTGTTATCAACCTAACTCATATTATTAACCATATTATGCAAATTTGATCGATAGAACGACAGTCACTATACTTATTACTCTTATTATTATCAACCTAACTCATATTATTAGCCATATTATGCTTAAATGATCGATAGAACGACAATTACTATACTTATTACTCTTATTATTATGAATCTAACTCATATTATTGACCATATTATGCAGATATGATCGATAGAACTACAATTACTATACTCATTACTCTTATTATTATCAATCTATCTCATATTATTAGCCATATTATGCTTAAATGATCGATAGAACGACAATTACTATACTTATTACTCTTATTATTATCAGTCTAACTCATATTATTAGCCATATTATGCTTAAATGATCGATAGAACGACAACTACTATACTTATTACTCTTATTATTATCAATCTAACTCATACTATTAACCATATTATGCTTATATGATCGATAGAACGACAATTACTATACTCACTACTCTTATTATTATCAATCTAACTCATATTATTAGCTATATTATGCTTATATTATTGATAGAACTACAATTACTATACTCACTACTCTTAGTATTATCAATCTAACTCATATTATTAGCCATATTATGCTTAAATGATCGATAGAACGACAATTACTATACTTATTACTCTTATTATTATCAATCTAACTCATATTATTAGCCATATTATGCTTATATGATCGATAGAACGACAAATACTATACTTATTACTCTTATTATTATCAACCTAACTCATATTATTAGCCATATTATGCTTATATGATCGAGAGAACGACAATTGCTATACTTATTATTCTTATTATTATCAATCTAACTCATATTATTAGCCATATTATGCTTAAATGATCGATAGAACGACAATTACTATACTTATTACTCTTACTATTATCAACCTAACTCATATTATTAGCCATATTATGCTTAAATGATCGATAGAACGACAATTACTATACGTATTACTCTTATTATTATCAATCTAACTCATATTATTAGCCATATTATGCTTACATGATCGACAGAACGACAATTACTATACTTATTACACTCACTGTTATCAACCTAACTCATATTATTAACCATATTATGCAAATTTGATCGATAGAACGACAGTCACTATACTTATTACTCTTATTATTATCAACCTAACTCATATTATTAGCCATATTATGCTTAAATGATCGATAGAACGACAATTACTATACTTATTACTCTTATTATTATGAATCTAACTCATATTATTGACCATATTATGCAGATATGATCGATAGAACTACAATTACTATACTCATTACTCTTATTATTATCAATCTATCTCATATTATTAGCCATATTATGCTAAATGATCGATAGAACGACAATTACTATACTTATTACTCTTATTATTATCAGTCTAACTCATATTATTAGCCATATTATGCTTAAATGATCGATAGAACGACAACTACTATACTTATTACTCTTATTATTATCAATCTAACTCATACTATTAACCATATTATGCTTATATGATCGATAGAACGACAATTACTATACTCACTACTCTTATTATTATCAATCTAACTCATATTATTAGCTATATTATGCTTATATTATTGATAGAACTACAATTACTATACTTATTACTGTTATTATTATCAACCTAACTCATATTATTAGCCATATTATGCTTAAATGATCGATAGAACGACAATGACTATACTTATTACTCTTATTATTATCAATCTAACTCATATTATTAGCCATATTATGCTTAAATGATCGATAGAACGACAATTACTATACCTATTACTCTTATTATTATCAACCTAACACATATTATTAGCCATATTATGCTTATATGATCGATAGAACGACAATTACTATACTTATTATGCTTATTATTATCAACCTAACTCATATTATTAGCCATATTATGCTTATATGATCGATAGAACGACAATTACTATACTCACTACTCTTATTATTATCAATCTAACTCATATTATTAGCCATATTATGCTTATATGATCGATAGAACGACAATTACGATACATATTACTCTTACTATTATGAACCTAACTCATATTATTAGCCATATTATGCTTAAATGATCGATAGAACGACAATTACTATACTTATTACTCTTATTATTATCAATCTAACTCATATTATTAGCCATATTATGCTTAAATGATCGATAGAACGACAACTACTATACTTATTACTCTTATTATTATCAATCTAACTCATACTTTCAGCCATATTATGCTTATATGATCGATAGAACGACAATTACTATACTCACTACTCTTATTATTATCAATCTAACTCATATTATTAGCCATATTATGCTTATATTATCGATAGAACGACAATTACTATACTTATTACTGTTATTATTATCAATCTAACTCATATAATTAGCCATATTATGCTTAAATGATCGATAGAACGACAATTACTGTACTTATTACTCTTATCATTATCGATCTAACTCATATTATTTGCCATATTATGCTTATATGATCGATAGAACGACAAATACTATACTTATTACTCTTATTATTATGAATCTAACTCATATTATTAGCCATATTATGCTTAAATGATCGATAGAACGACAATTACTATACTTATTACTCTTATTATTATGAATCTAACTCATATTATTAACCATATTATGCAGATATGATCGATAGAACTACAATTACTATACTCACTACTCTTATTATTATCAATCTAACTCATATTATTAGCCATATTATGCTTAAATGATCGATAGAACGACAATTACTATACTTATTACTCTTATTATTATCAATCTAACTCATATTACTAGCCATATTATGCGTATATGATCGATAGTATGACAATTACTATACTCACTACTCTTATTATTATCAATCTAACTCATATTATTGACCATATTATGCTAATATGATCGATAGAACGACAATTACTATACTTATTACACTCACTATTATCAATCTAACTCATATTATTAACCATATTATGCAGATAAGATCGATAGCACGACATTTACTATACCTATTACTCTTATTATTATCAACCTAACTCATATTATTAGCCATATTATGCTTATATGATCGATAGAACGACAATTACTATACTCACTACTCTTATTATTATCAATCTAACTCATATTATTAGCCATATTATGCTTATATTATCGATAGAACGACAATTACTATACTTATTACTGTTATTATTATCAATCTAACTCATATAATTAGCCATATTATGCTTAAATGATCGATAGAACGACAATTACTATACTTATTACACTCACTATTATCAATCTAACTCATATTATTAACCATATTATGCAGATAAGATCGATAGCACGACATTTACTATACCTATTACTCTTATTATTATCAACCTAACTCATATTATTAGCCATATTATGCTTATATGATCGATAGAACGACAATTACTATACTTATTATTCTTATTATTATCAATCTAACTCATATAATTAGCCATATATGCTTATATGATCGACAGAACAACAAATACTATACTTATTACTCTTATTATTATCAATCTAACTCATATTATTAACCATATTATGCTAATGTGATCGATAGAACGACAATTACTATATTTATTACACTCAATATTAACAATCTAACTCATATTATTACCCATATCATGCTGATATGATCGATAGAACGACATTCACTATACTTATTACACTCACTATTATCAATCTAACTCATATTATTAACCATATTACGCAGATATGATCGATAGAACTACTATTACTATACTCATTACTCTTATTATTATCAATCTAACTCATATTATTAGCCATATTATGCTTATATGATCGATAGAATGAGAATTACTATACTCACTACTCCTAGTATTATCACTCTAACTCATATTATTAGCCATATTATGCTTATATGATCGATAGAACGACAATTACTGTACTTATTACTCTTATTATTATCAATCTAACTCATATTATTAGCCATATTATGCTTATATGATCGATAGAACGAGAATTACTATACTCACTACTCTTATTATTATCAATCTAACTCATATTATTAGCCATATTATGCTTATATGATCGATAGAACGACAAATACTATACTTATTACTCTTATTATTATCAACCTAACTCGTATTATTAGCCATATTATGCTTATATGATCGATAGAACGACAATTACTATACTTATTATGCTTATTATTATCAACCTAACTCATATTATTAGCCATATTATGCTTATATGATCGATAGAACGACAATTACTATACTTATTATTCTTATTATTATCAATCTAACTCATATTATTAGCCATATTATGCAAAATTGATCGATAGAACTACAATTACTATACTCACTACTCTTTTTATTATCAATCTAACTCATATTATTAGCCATATTATGCTTAAATGATCGATAGAACGACAAATACTATACTTATTACTCTTATTATTATGAATCTAACTCATATTATTAGCCATAATATGCTTAAATGATCGATAGAACGACAACTACTATACTTATTACTCTTATTATTATGAATCTAACTCATATTATTAACCATATTATGCAGATATGATCGATAGAACTACAATTACTATACTCACTACTCTTATTATTATCAATCTAACTCATATTATTAGCCATATTATGCTTATATTATCGATAGAACGACAATTACTATACTTATTAGTCTTATTATTATCTATCTAACTCATATTACTAGCCATATTATGCTTATATGATCGACAGAACGACAATTACTGTACTTATTACTCTTATCATTATCGATCTAATTCATATTATTAGCCATATTATGCTTATATGATCGATAGAACGACAAATACTATACTTATTACTCTTATTATTATCAATCTAACTCATATTATTAACCATATTATGCTAATGTGATCGATAGAACGACAATTACTATATTTATTACACTCAATATTATCAATCTAACTCATATTATTGCCCATATCATGCTGATATGATCGATAGAACGACAATTACTATACTTATTACACTCACTATTATCAATCTAACTCATATTATTAACCATATTATGCAGATAAGATCGATAGCACGACATTTACTATACCTATTACTCTTATTATTATCAACCTAACTCATATTATTAGCCATATTATGCTTATATGATCGATAGAACGACAATTACTATACTTATTATTCTTACTATTATCAATCTAACTCATATTATTAGCCATATTATGCTTAAATGATCGATAGAACAACAATTACTATACTTATTACTCTTATTATTATCAACCTAACTCATATTATTAGCCATATTATGCTTATATGATCGATAGAACGACAATTACTATACATATTACTCTCATTTTTATCAATCTAACTCATATTATTAACCATATTATGCTAATATGATCGATAGAACGACAATTACTATACTTATTACACTCACTATTATCAATCTAACTCATATTATTACCCATATCATGCTGATATGATCGATAGAACGACATTCACTATACTTATTACACTCACTATTATCAAGCTAACTCATATTATTAGCCATATTATGCTTATATGATCGATAGAACGACAATTACTATACTCACTACTCTTATTATTATCAATCTAACTCATATTATTAGCCATATTATGCTTATTTGATCGATAGAACGACAATTACTATACATATTACTCTTATTTTTATCAATCTAACTCATATTATTAAACATATTATGCTAATATGATCGATAGAACGACAATTACTATACTTATTACACTCACTATTATCAATCTAACTCATATTATTAACCATATTATGCAGATAAGATCGATAGCACGACATTTACTATACCTATTACTCTTATTATTATCAATCTAACTCATATTATTAGCCATATTATGCTTAAATGATCGATAGAACGACAATTACTATACTTATTACTCTTATTATTATCAATCTAACTCATATTATTAGCCATATTATGCGTATATGATCGATAGTATGACAATTACTATACTCACTACTCTTATTATTATCAATCTAACTCATATTATTAGCCATATTATGCTTATATGATCGATAGAACGACAATTACTGTACATATTACTCTTATTTTTATCAATCTAACTCATATTATTAACCATATTATGCTAATATGATCGATAGAACGACAATTACTATACTTATTACCCTCACTATTATCAATCTAACTCATATTATTAACCATATTATGCAGATAAGATCGATAGCACGACATTTACTATACCTATTACTCTTATTATTATCAACCTAACTCATATTATTAGCCATATTATGCTTATATGATCGATAGAACGACAATTACTATACTTATTATTCTTACTATTATCAATCTAACTCATATTATTAGCCATATTATGCTTAAATGATCGATAGAACAACAATTACTATACTTATTACTCTTATTATTATCAACCTAACTCATATTATTAGCCATATTATGCTTATATGATCGATAGAACGACAATTACTATACATATTACTCTCATTTTTATCAATCTAACTCATATTATTAACCATATTATGCTAATATGATCGATAGAACGACAATTACTATACTTATTACACTCACTATTATCAATCTAACTCATATTATTAACCATATTATGCAGATAAGATCGATAGCACGACATTTACTATACCTATTACTCTTATTATTATCAACCTAACTCATATTATTAGCCATATTATGCTTATATGATCGATAGAACGACAATTATTATACTTATTATTCTTACTATTATCAATCTAACTCATATTATTAGCCATATTATGCTTAAATGATCGATAGAACAACAATTACTATACTTATTACTCTTATTATTATCAACCTAACTCATATTATTAGCCATATTATGCTTATATGATCGATAGAACGACAATTACTATACTTATTATTCTTATTATTATCAGTCTAACTCATATTATTAGACATATTATGCAAATTTGATCGATAGAACGACAAATACTATACTTATTACTCTTATTATTATCAATCTAACTCATATTATTAACCATATTATGCTAATGTGATCGATAGAACGACAATTACTATATTTATTACACTCAATATTATCAATCTAACTCATATTATTACCCATATCATGCTGATATGATCGATAGAACGACATTCACTATACTTATTACACTCACTATTATCAAGCTAACTCATATTATTAGCCATATTATGCTTATATGATCGATAGAACGACAATTACTATACTCACTACTCTTATTATTATCAATCTAACTCATATTATTAGCCATATTATGCTTAAATGATCGATAGAACGACAATTACTATACTTATTACTCTTATTATTATCAATCTAACTCATAATACTAGCCATATTATGCGTATATGATCGATAGTATGACAATTACTATACTTATTACTCTTATTATTATGAATCTAACTCATATTATTAACCATATTATGCAGATATGATCGATAGAACTACAATTACTATACTCACTACTCTTATTATTATCAATCTAACTCATATTATTAGCCATATTATGCTTATATTATCGATAGAACGACAATTACTATACTTATTAGTCTTATTATTATCTATCTAACTCATATTACTGGCCATATTATGCTTATATGATCGACAGAACGACAATTACTGTACTTATTACTCTTATCATTATCGATCTAATTCATATTATTAACCATATTATGCTAATGTGATCGATAGAACGACAATTACTATATTTATTACACTCAATATTATCAATCTAACTCATATTATTACCCATATCATGCTGATATGATCGATAGAACGACATTCACTATACTTATTACACTCACTATTATCAATCTAACTCATATTATTAATCATATTACGCAGATATGATCGATAGAACTACTATTACTATACTCATTACACTTATTATTATCAATCTAACTCATATTATTAGCCATATTATGCTTATATGATCGATAGAATGAGAATTACTATACTCACTACTCCTAGTATTATCACTCTAACTCATATTGTTAGCCATATTATGCTTATATGATCGATAGAACGACAATTACTGTACTTAATACTCTTATTATTATCAATCTAACTCATATTATTAGCCATATTATGCGTATATGATCGATAGTATGACAATTACTATACTCACTACTCTTATTATTATCAATCTAACTCATATTATTAGCCATATTATGCTTATATGATCGATAGAACGAGAATTACTATACTCACTACTCTTAGTATTATCAATCTAACTCATATTATTAGCCATATTATGCTTAAATGATCGATAGAACGACAATTGCTATACTTATTACTCTTATTATTATCAATCTAACTCATATTATTAGCCATATTATGCTTATATGATCGATAGAACGACAAATACTATACTTATTACTCTTATTATTATCAACCTAACTCATATTATTAGCCATATTATGCTTATATGATCGAGAGAACGACATTTGCTATACTTATTATTCTTATTATTATGAATCTAACTCATATTATTAACCATATTATGCAGATATGATCGATAGAACTACAATTACTATACTCACTACTCTTATTATTATCAATCTAACTCATATTATTAGCCATATTATGCTTAAATGATCGATAGAACGACAATTACTATACTTATTACTCTTATTATTATCAATCTAACTCATAATACTAGCCATATTATGCGTATATGATCGATAGTATGACAACTACTATACTTATTACTCTTATTATTATGAATCTAACTCATATTATTAACCATATTATGCAGATATGATCGATAGAACTACAATTACTATACTCACTACTCTTATTATTATCAATCTAACTCATATTATTAGCCATATTATGCTTATATTATCGATAGAACGACAATTACTATACTTATTAGTCTTATTATTATCTATCTAACTCATATTACTAGCCATATTATGCTTATATGATCGACAGAACGACAATTACTGTACTTATTACTCTTATCATTATCGATCTAATTCATATTATTAGCCATATTATGCTTATATGATCGATAGAACGACAAATACTATACTTATTACTCTTATTATTATCAATCTAACTCATATTATTAACCATATTATGCTAATGTGATCGATAGAACGACAATTACTATATTTATTACACTCAATATTATCAATCTAACTCATATTATTGCCCATATCATGCTGATATGATCGATAGAACGACAATTACTATACTTATTACACTCACTATTATCAATCTAACTCATATTATTAACCATATTATGCAGATAAGATCGATAGCACGACATTTACTATACCTATTACTCTTATTATTATCAACCTAACTCATATTATTAGCCATATTATGCTTATATGATCGATAGAACGACAATTACTATACTTATTATTCTTACTATTATCAATCTAACTCATATTATTAGCCATATTATGCTTAAATGATCGATAGAACAACAATTACTATACTTATTACTCTTATTATTATCAACCTAACTCATATTATTAGCCATATTATGCTTATATGATCGATAGAACGACAATTACTATACATATTACTCTCATTTTTATCAATCTAACTCATATTATTAACCATATTATGCTAATATGATCGATAGAACGACAATTACTATACTTATTACACTCACTATTATCAATCTAACTCATATTATTACCCATATCATGCTGATATGATCGATAGAACGACATTCACTATACTTATTACACTCACTATTATCAAGCTAACTCATATTATTAGCCATATTATGCTTATATGATCGATAGAACGACAATTACTATACTCACTACTCTTATTATTATCAATCTAACTCATATTATTAGCCATATTATGCTTATTTGATCGATAGAACGACAATTACTATACATATTACTCTTATTTTTATCAATCTAACTCATATTATTAAACATATTATGCTAATATGATCGATAGAACGACAATTACTATACTTATTACACTCACTATTATCAATCTAACTCATATTATTAACCATATTATGCAGATAAGATCGATAGCACGACATTTACTATACCTATTACTCTTATTATTATCAATCTAACTCATATTATTAGCCATATTATGCTTAAATGATCGATAGAACGACAATTACTATACTTATTACTCTTATTATTATCAATCTAACTCATATTATTAGCCATATTATGCGTATATGATCGATAGTATGACAATTACTATACTCACTACTCTTATTATTATCAATCTAACTCATATTATTAGCCATATTATGCTTATATGATCGATAGAACGACAATTACTGTACATATTACTCTTATTTTTATCAATCTAACTCATATTATTAACCATATTATGCTAATATGATCGACAGAACGACAATTACTATACTTATTACCCTCACTATTATCAATCTAACTCATATTATTAACCATATTATGCAGATAAGATCGATAGCACGACATTTACTATACCTATTACTCTTATTATTATCAACCTAACTCATATTATTAGCCATATTATGCTTATATGATCGATAGAACGACAATTACTATACTTATTATTCTTACTATTATCAATCTAACTCATATTATTAGCCATATTATGCTTAAATGATCGATAGAACAACAATTACTATACTTATTACTCTTATTATTATCAACCTAACTCATATTATTAGCCATATTATGCTTATATGATCGATAGAACGACAATTACTATACATATTACTCTCATTTTTATCAATCTAACTCATATTATTAACCATATTATGCTAATATGATCGATAGAACGACAATTACTATACTTATTACACTCACTATTATCAATCTAACTCATATTATTACCCATATCATGCTGATATGATCGATAGAACGACATTCACTATACTTATTACACTCACTATTATCAAGCTAACTCATATTATTAGCCATATTATGCTTATATGATCGATAGAACGACAATTACTATACTCACTACTCTTATTATTATCAATCTAACTCATATTATTAGCCATATTATGCTTATATGATCGATAGAACGACAATTACGATACATATTACTCTTACTATTATGAACCTAACTCATATTATTTGCCATATTATGCTTAAATGATCGATGGAACGACAATTACTATACTTATTACTCTTATTATTATGAATCTAACTCATATTATTAACCATATTATGCAGATATGATCGATAGAACTACAATTACTATGCTCACTACTCTTATTATTATCAATCTAACTCATATTATTAGCCATATTATGCTTAAATGATCGATAGAACGACAATTACTATACTTATTACTCTTATTATTATCAATCTAACTCATATTATTAGCCATATTATGCTTATATGATCGATAGAACGAGAATTACTATACTCACTACTCTTAGTATTATCAATCTAACTCATATTATTAGCCATATTATGCTTAAATGATCGATAGAACGACAATTACTATACTTATTACTCCTATTATTATCAACCTAACACATATTATTAGACATATTATGCTTATATGATCGATAGAACAACAATTACTATACTTATTACTCTTATTATTATCAACCTAACTCATATTATTAGCCATATTATGCTTATATTATCGATAGAACGACAATTACTATACTTATTACTCTTATTATTATGAATCTAACTCATATTATTAACCATATTATGCAGATATGATCGATAGAACTACAATTACTATACTCACTACTCTTATTATTATCAATCTTACTCATATTATTAACCATATTATGCTAATGTGATCGATAGAACGACAATTACTATATTTATTACACTCAATATTATCAATCTAACTCATATTATTACCCATATCATGCTGATATGATCGATAGAACGACATTCACTATACTTATTACACTCACTATTATCAATCTAACTCATATTATTAACCATATTACGCAGATATGATCGATAGAACTACTATTACTATACTCATTACACTTATTATTATCAATCTAACTCATATTATTAGCCATATTATGCTTATATGATCGATAGAATGAGAATTACTATACTCACTACTCCTAGTATTATCACTCTAACTCATATTGTTAGCCATATTATGCTTATACGATCGATAGAACGACAAATACTATACTTATTACTCTTATTATTATCAACCTAACTCGTATTATTAGCCATATTATGCTTATATGATCGATAGAACGACAATTACTATACTTATTATGCTTATTATTATCAACCTAACTCATATTATTAGCCATATTATGCTTATATGATCGATAGAACGACAATTACTATACTCACTACTCTTATTATTATCAATCTAACTCATATTATTAGCCATATTATGCTTATATGATCGATAGAACGACAATTACTATACTTATTACTCTTATTATTATCAGTCTAACTCATATTATTAGCCATATTATGCTTAAATGATCGATAGAACGACAATTACTATACTTATTACTCTTATTATTATCAATCTAACTCATATTATTAGCCATATTATGCTTATATGATCGATAGAACGACAAATACTATACTTATTACTCTTATTATTATCAACCTAACTCATATTATTAGCCATATTATGCTTATATGATCGAGAGAACGACAATTGCTATACTTATTATTCTTATTATTATCAATCTAACTCATATTATTAGCCATATTATGCTTAAATGATCGATAGAACGACAATTACTATACTTATTACTCTTACTATTATCAACCTAACTCATATTATTAGCCATATTATGCTTAAATGATCGATAGAACGACAATTACTATACGTATTACTCTTATTATTATCAATCTAACTCATATTATTAGCCATATTATGCTTACATGATCGACAGAACGACAATTACTATACTTATTACACTCACTGTTATCAACCTAACTCATATTATTAACCATATTATGCAAATTTGATCGATAGAACGACAGTCACTATACTTATTACTCTTATTATTATCAACCTAACTCATATTATTAGCCATATTATGCTTAAATGATCGATAGAACGACAATTACTATACTTATTACTCTTATTATTATGAATCTAACTCATATTATTAACCATATTATGCAGATATGATCGATAGAACTACAATTACTATACTCATTACTCTTATTATTATCAATCTATCTCATATTATTAGCCATATTATGCTTAAATGATCGATAGAACGACAATTACTATACTTATTACTCTTATTATTATCAGTCTAACTCATATTATTAGCCATATTATGCTTAAATGATCGATAGAACGACAACTACTATACTTATTACTCTTATTATTATCAATCTAACTCATACTATTAGCCATATTATGCTTATATGATCGATAGAACGACAATTACTATACTTATTACTCTTATTATTATCAATCTAACTCATATTATTAGCCATATTATGCTTAAATGATCGATAGAACGACAATTACTATACCTATTACTCTTATTATTATCAACCTAACACATATTATTAGCCATATTATGCTTATATGATCGATAGAACGACAATTACTATACTTATTATGCTTATTATTATCAACCTAACTCATATTATTAGCCATATTATGCTTATATAATCGATAGAACGACAATTACTATACTCACTACTCTTATTATTATCAATCTAACTCATATTATTAGCCATATTATGCTTATATGATCGATAGAACGACAATTACGATACATATTACTCTTACTATTATGAACCTAACTCATATTATTAGCCATATTATGCTTAAATGATCGATAGAACGACAATTACTATACTTATTACTCTTATTATTATGAATCTAACTCATATTATTAACCATATTATGCAGATATGATCGATAGAACTACAATTACTATACTCACTACTCTTATTATTATCAATCTAGCTCATATTATTAGCCATATTATGCTTAAATGATCGATAGAACGACAATTACTATACTTATTACTCTTATTATTATCAATCTAACTCATATTATTAGCCATATTATGCTTATATGATCGATAGAACGAGAATTACTATACTCACTACTCTTAGTATTATCAATCTAACTCATATTATTAGCCATATTATGCTTAAATGATCGATAGAACGACAATTACTATACTTATTACTCTTATTATTATCAACCTAACACATATTATTAGTCATATTATGCTTATATGATCGATAGAACAACAATTACTATACTTATTACTCTTATTATTATCAACCTAACTCATATTATTAGCCATATTATGCTTATATTATCGATAGAACGACAATTACTATACTTATTACTGTTATTATTATCAATATAACTCATACAATTAGCCATATTATGTTTATATGATCGACAGAACGACAATTACTGTACTTATTACTCTTATCATTATCGATCTATTTCATATTATTAGCCATATTATGCTTATATGATCGATAGAACGACAAATACTATATTTATTACTCTTATTATTATCAATCTAACTCATATTATTAACCATATTATGCTAATGTGATCGATAGAATGACAATTACTATATTTATTACACTCACTGTTATCAATCTAACTCGTATTATTAACCATATTGTGCAAATTTGATCGATAGAACGACAGTCACTATACTTATTACTCTTATTATTATCAACCTAACTCATATTATTAGCCATATTATGCTTAAATGATCGATAGAACGACAATTATTATACTTATTACTCTTATTATTATGAATCTAACTCACATTATTAACCATATTATGCAGATATGATCGATAGAACTACAATTACTATACTCATTACTCTTATTATTATCAATCTATCTCATATTATTAGCCATATTATGCTTAAATGATCGATAGAACGACAATTACTATACTTATTACTCTTATTATTATCAATCTAACTCATATTATTAGCCATATTATGCTTAAATGATCGATAGAACGACAACTACTATACTTATTACTCTTATTATTATCAATCTAACTCATACTTTCAGCCATATTATGCTTATATGATCGATAGAACGACAATTACTATACTTATTACTCTTATTATTATCAACCTAACACATATTATTAGCCATATTATGCTTATATGATCGATAGAACAACAATTACTATACTTATTACTCTTATTATTATCAACCTAACTCATATTATTAGCCATATTATGCTTATATTATCGATAGAACGACAATTACTATACTTATTACTCTTATTATTATCAACCTAACTCATATTATTAGCCATATTATGCTTATATTATCGATAGAACGACAATTACTATACTTATTACTCTTATTATTATGAATCTAACTCATATTATTAACCATATTATGCAGATATGATCGATACAACTACAATTACTATACTCACTACTCTTATTATTATCAATCTAACTCATATTATTAACCATATTATGCTAATGTGATCGATAGAACGACAATTACTATATTTATCACACTCAATATTATCAATCTAACTCATATTATTACCCATATCATGCTGATATGATCGATAGAACGACATTCACTATACTTATTACACTCACTATTATCAATCTAACTCATATTATTAACCATATTACGCAGATATGATCGATAGAACTACTATTACTATACTCATTACACTTATTATTATCAATCTAACTCATATTATTAGCCATATTATGCTTATATGATCGATAGAATGAGAATTACTATACTCACTACTCCTAGTATTATCACTCTAACTCATATTGTTAGCCATATTATGCTTATACGATCGATAGAACGACAAATACTATACTTATTACTCTTATTATTATCAACCTAACTCGTATTATTAGCCATATTATGCTTATATGATCGATAGAACGACAATTACTATACTTATTATGCTTATTGCTATCAACCTAACTCATATTATTAGCCGTATTATGCTTATATGATCGATAGAACGACAATTACTATACTCACTACTCTTATTATTATCAATCTAACTCATATTATTAGCCATATTATGCTTATATGATCGATAGAACGACAATTACTATACTTATTACTCTTATTATTATCAGTCTAACTCATATTATTAGCCATATTATGCTTAAATGATCGATAGAACGACAATTACTATACTTATTACTCTTATTATTATCAATCTAACTCATATTATTAGCCATATTATGCTTATATGATCGATAGAACGACAAATACTATACTTATTACTCTTATTATTATCAACCTAACTCATATTATTAGCCATATTATGCTTATATGATCGAGAGAACGACAATTGCTATACTTATTATTCTTATTATTATCAATCTAACTCATATTATTAGCCATATTATGCTTAAATGATCGATAGAACGACAATTACTATACTTATTACTCTTACTATTATCAACCTAACTCATATTATTAGCCATATTATGCTTAAATGATCGATAGAACGACAATTACTATACGTATTACTCTTATTATTATCAATCTAACTCATATTATTAGCCATATTATGCTTAAATGATCGATAGAACGACAATTACTATACCTATTACTCTTATTATTATCAACCTAACACATATTATTAGCCATATTATGCTTATATGATCGATAGAACGACAATTACTATACTTATTATGCTTATTATTATCAACCTAACTCATATTATTAGCCATATTATGCTTATATGATCGATAGAACGACAATTACTATACTCACTACTCTTATTATTATCAATCTAACTCATATTATTAGCCATATTATGCTTATATGATCGATAGAACGACAATTACGATACATATTACTCTTACTATTATGAACCTAACTCATATTATTAGCCATATTATGCTTAAATGATCGATAGAACGACAATTACTATACTTATTACTCTTATTATTATGAATCTAACTCATATTATTAACCATATTATGCAGATATGATCGATAGAACTACAATTACTATACTCACTACTCTTATTATTATCAATCTAACTCATATTATTAGCCATATTATGCTTAAATGATCGATAGAACGACAATTACTATACTTATTACTCTTATTATTATCAATCTAACTCATATTATTAGCCATATTATGCTTATATGATCGATAGAACGAGAATTACTATACTCACTACTCTTAGTATTATCAATCTAACTCATATTATTAGCCATATTATGCTTAAATGATCGATAGAACGACAATTACTATACTTATTACTCTTATTATTATCAACCTAACACATATTATTAGTCATATTATGCTTATATGATCGATAGAACAACAATTACTATACTTATTACTCTTATTATTATCAACCTAACTCATATTATTAGCCATATTATGCTTATATTATCGATAGAACGACAATTACTATACTTATTACTGTTATTATTATCAATATAACTCATATAATTAGCCATATTATGTTTATATGATCGACAGAACGACAATTACTGTACTTATTACTCTTATCATTATCGATCTATTTCATATTATTAGCCATATTATGCTTATATGATCGATAGAACGACAAATACTATATTTATTACTCTTATTATTATCAATCTAACTCATATTATTAACCATATTATGCTAATGTGATCGATAGAACGACATTCACTATACTTATTACACTCACTATTATCAATCTAACTCATATTATTAACCATATTACGCAGATATGATCGATAGAACTACTATTACTATACTCATTACACTTATTATTATCAATCTAACTCATATTATTACCCATATCATGCTGATATGATCGATAGAACGACATTCACTATACTTATTACACTCACTATTATCAATCTAACTCATATTATTAACCATATTACGCAGATATGATCGATAGAACTACTATTACTATACTCATTACACTTATTATTATCAATCTAACTCATATTATTAGCCATATTATGCTTATATGATCGATAGAATGAGAATTACTATACTCACTACTCCTAGTATTATCACTCTAACTCATATTGTTAGCCATATTATGCTTATACGATCGATAGAACGACAAATACTATACTTATTACTCTTATTATTATCAACCTAACTCGTATTATTAGCCATATTATGCTTATATGATCGATAGAACGACAATTACTATACTTATTATGCTTATTGTTATCAACCTAACTCATATTATTAGCCATATTATGCTTATATGATCGATAGAACGACAATTACTATACTCACTACTCTTATTATTATCAATCTAACTCATATTATTAGCCATATTATGCTTATATGATCGATAGAACGACAATTACTATACTTATTACTCTTATTATTATCAGTCTAACTCATATTATTAGCCATATTATGCTTAAATGATCGATAGAACGACAATTACTATACTTATTACTCTTATTATTATCAATCTAACTCATATTATTAGCCATATTATGCTTATATGATCGATAGAACGACAAATACTATACTTATTACTCTTATTATTATCAACCTAACTCATATTATTAGCCATATTATGCTTATATGATCGAGAGAACGACAATTGCTATACTTATTATTCTTATTATTATCAATCTAACTCATATTATTAGCCATATTATGCTTAAATGATCGATAGAACGACAATTACTATACTTATTACTCTTACTATTATCAACCTAACTCATATTATTAGCCATATTATGCTTAAATGATCGATAGAACGACAATTACTATACGTATTACTCTTATTATTATCAATCTAACTCATATTATTAGCCATATTATGCTTAAATGATCGATAGAACGACAATTACTATACCTATTACTCTTATTATTATCAACCTAACACATATTATTAGCCATATTATGCTTATATGATCGATAGAACGACAATTACTATACTTATTATGCTTATTATTATCAACCTAACTCATATTATTAGCCATATTATGCTTATATGATCGATAGAACGACAATTACTATACTCACTACTCTTATTATTATCAATCTAACTCATATTATTAGCCATATTATGCTTATATGATCGATAGAACGACAATTACGATACATATTACTCTTACTATTATGAACCTAACTCATATTATTAGCCATATTATGCTTAAATGATCGATAGAACGACAATTACTATACTTATTACTCTTATTATTATGAATCTAACTCATATTATTAACCATATTATGCAGATATGATCGATAGAACTACAATTACTATACTCACTACTCTTATTATTATCAATCTAACTCATATTATTAGCCATATTATGCTTAAATGATCGATAGAACGACAATTACTATACTTATTACTCTTATTATTATCAATCTAACTCATATTATTAGCCATATTATGCTTATATGATCGATAGAACGAGAATTACTATACTCACTACTCTTAGTATTATCAATCTAACTCATATTATTAGCCATATTATGCTTAAATGATCGATAGAACGACAATTACTATACTTATTACTCTTATTATTATCAACCTAACACATATTATTAGTCATATTATGCTTATATGATCGATAGAACAACAATTACTATACTTATTACTCTTATTATTATCAACCTAACTCATATTATTAGCCATATTATGCTTATATTATCGATAGAACGACAATTACTATACTTATTACTGTTATTATTATCAATATAACTCATATAATTAGCCATATTATGTTTATATGATCGACAGAACGACAATTACTGTACTTATTACTCTTATCATTATCGATCTATTTCATATTATTAGCCATATTATGCTTATATGATCGATAGAACGACAAATACTATATTTATTACTCTTATTATTATCAATCTAACTCATATTATTAACCATATTATGCTAATGTGATCGATAGAACGACAATTACTATATTTATTACACTCACTGTTATCAATCTAACTCGTATTATTAACCATATTGTGCAAATTTGATCGATAGAACGACAGTCACTATACTTATTACTCTTATTATTATCAACCTAACTCATATTATTAGCCATATTATGCTTAAATGATCGATAGAACGACAATTACTATACTTATTACTCTTATTATTATGAATCTAACTCATATTATTAACCATATTATGCAGATATGATCGATAGAACTACAATTACTATACTCATTACTCTTATTATTATCAATCTATCTCATATTATTAGCCATATTATGCTTAAATGATCGATAGAACGACAATTACTATACTTATTACTCTTATTATTATCAGTCTAACTCATATTATTAGCCATATTATGCTTAAATGATCGATAGAACGACAACTACTATACTTATTACTCTTATTATTATCAATCTAACTCATATTATTAGCCATATTATGCTTAAATGATCGATAGAACGACAATTACTATACCTATTACTCTTATTATTATCAACCTAACACATATTATTAGCCATATTATGCTTATATGATCGATAGAACGACAATTACTATACTTATTATGCTTATTATTATCAACCTAACTCATATTATTAGCCATATTATGCTTATATGATCGATAGAACGACAATTACTATACTCACTACTCTTATTATTATCAATCTAACTCATATTATTAGCCATATTATGCTTATATGATCGATAGAACGACAATTACGATACATATTACTCTTACTATTATGAACCTAACTCATATTATTAGCCATATTATGCTTAAATGATCGATAGAACGACAATTACTATACTTATTACTCTTATTATTATGAATCTAACTCATATTATTAACCATATTATGCAGATATGATCGATAGAACTACAATTACTATACTCACTACTCTTATTATTATCAATCTAACTCATATTATTAGCCATATTATGCTTAAATGATCGATAGAACGACAATTACTATACTTATTAGTCTTATTATTATCTATCTAACTCATATTACTAGCCATATTATGCGTATATGATTGATAGTATGACAATTACTATACTCACTACTCTTATTATTATCAATCTAACTCATATTATTAACCATATTATGCTAATATGATCGATAGAACGACAATTACTATACTTATTACACTCACTATTATCAATCTAACTCATATTATTAACCATATTATGCAGATAAGATCGATAGCACGACATTTACTATACCTATTACTCTTATTATTATCAACCTAACTCATATTATTAGCCATATTATGCTTATATGATCGATAGAACGACAATTACTATACTTATTATTCTTATTATTATCAATCTAACTCATATTATTAGACATATTATGCAAATTTGATCGATAGAACGACAATCACAATACTTATTACTCTTATTATTATCAACCTAACTCATATTATTAGCCATGTTATGCTTATATTATCGATAGAACGACAATTACGATACTTATTACTCTTATCATTATCGATCTAATTCATATTATTAGCCATATTATGCTTATATGATCGATAGAACTACAAATACTATACTTATTACTCTTATTATTATCAATCTAACTCATATTATTAACCATATTATGCTAATGTGATCGATAGAACGACAATTACTATATTTATTACACTCAATATTATCAATCTAACTCATATTATTACCCATATCATGCTGATATGATCGATAGAACGACATTCACTATACTTATTACACTCACTATTATCAATCTAACTCATATTATTAACCATATTACGCAGATATGATCGATAGAACTACTATTACTATACTCATTACACTTATTATTATCAATCTAACTCATATTATTAGCCATATTATGCTTATATGATCGATAGAATGAGAATTACTATACTCACTACTCCTAGTATTATCACTCTAACTCATATTGTTAGCCATATTATGCTTATACGATCGATAGAACGACAAATACTATACTTATTACTCTTATTATTATCAACCTAACTCGTATTATTAGCCATATTATGCTTATATGATCGATAGAACGACAATTACTATACTTATTATGCTTATTATTATCAACCTAACTCATATTATTAGCCATATTATGCTTATATGATCGATAGAACGACAATTACTATACTCACTACTCTTATTATTATCAATCTAACTCATATTATTAGCCATATTATGCTTATATGATCGATAGAACGACAATTACTATACTTATTACTCTTATTATTATCAGTCTAACTCATATTATTAGCCATATTATGCTTAAATTATCGATAGAACGACAATTACTATACTTATTACTCTTATTATTATCAACCTAACTCATATTATTAGCCATATTATGCTTATATTATCGATAGAACGACAATTACTATACTTATTACTGTTATTATTATCAATATAACTCATATAATTAGCCATATTATGTTTATATGATCGACAGAACGACAATTACTGTACTTATTACTCTTATCATTATCGATCTATTTCATATTATTAGCCATATTATGCTTATATGATCGATAGAACGACAAATACTATATTTATTACTCTTATTATTATCAATCTAACTCATATTATTAACCATATTATGCTAATGTGATCGATAGAACGACAATTACTATATTTATTACACTCACTGTTATCAATCTAACTCGTATTATTAACCATATTGTGCAAATTTGATCGATAGAACGACAGTCACTATACTTATTACTCTTATTATTATCAACCTAACTCATATTATTAGCCATATTATGCTTAAATGATCGATAGAACGACAATTACTATACTTATTACTCTTATTATTATGAATCTAACTCATATTATTAACCATATTGTGCAGATATGATCGATAGAACTACAATTACTATACTCATTACTCTTATTATTATCAATCTATCTCATATTATTAGCCATATTATGCTTAAATGATCGATAGAACGACAATTACTATACTTATTAGTCTTATTATTATCTATCTAACTCATATTACTAGCCATATTATGCGTATATGATTGATAGTATGACAATTACTATACTCACTACTCTTATTATTATCAATCTAACTCATATTATTAACCATATTATGCTAATATGATCGATAGAACGACAATTACTATACTTATTACACTCACTATTATCAATCTAACTCATATTATTAACCATATTATGCAGATAAGATCGATAGCACGACATTTACTATACCTATTACTCTTATTATTATCAACCTAACTCATATTATTAGCCATATTATGCTTATATGATCGATAGAACGACAATTACTATACTTATTATTCTTATTATTATCAATCTAACTCATATTATTAGACATATTATGCAAATTTGATCGATAGAACGACAATCACAATACTTATTACTCTTATTATTATCAACCTAACTCATATTATTAGCCATGTTATGCTTATATTATCGATAGAACGACAATTACGATACTTATTACTCTTATCATTATCGATCTAATTCATATTATTAGCCATATTATGCTTATATGATCGATAGAACTACAAATACTATACTTATTACTCTTATTATTATCAATCTAACTCATATTATTAACCATATTATGCTAATGTGATCGATAGAACGACAATTACTATATTTATTACACTCAATATTATCAATCTAACTCATATTATTACCCATATCATGCTGATATGATCGATAGAACGACATTCACTATACTTATTACACTCACTATTATCAATCTAACTCATATTATTAACCATATTACGCAGATATGATCGATAGAACTACTATTACTATACTCATTACACTTATTATTATCAATCTAACTCATATTATTAGCCATATTATGCTTATATGATCGATAGAATGAGAATTACTATACTCACTACTCCTAGTATTATCACTCTAACTCATATTGTTAGCCATATTATGCTTATACGATCGATAGAACGACAAATACTATACTTATTACTCTTATTATTATCAACCTAACTCGTATTATTAGCCATATTATGCTTATATGATCGATAGAACGACAATTACTATACTTATTATGCTTATTATTATCAACCTAACTCATATTATTAGCCATATTATGCTTATATGATCGATAGAACGACAATTACTATACTCACTACTCTTATTATTATCAATCTAACTCATATTATTAGCCATATTATGCTTATATGATCGATAGAACGACAATTACTATACTTATTACTCTTATTATTATCAGTCTAACTCATATTATTAGCCATATTATGCTTAAATTATCGATAGAACGACAATTACTATACTTATTACTCTTATTATTATCAACCTAACTCATATTATTAGCCATATTATGCTTATATTATCGATAGAACGACAATTACTATACTTATTACTGTTATTATTATCAATATAACTCATATAATTAGCCATATTATGTTTATATGATCGACAGAACGACAATTACTGTACTTATTACTCTTATCATTATCGATCTATTTCATATTATTAGCCATATTATGCTTATATGATCGATAGAACGACAAATACTATATTTATTACTCTTATTATTATCAATCTAACTCATATTATTAACCATATTATGCTAATGTGATCGATAGAACGACAATTACTATATTTATTACACTCACTGTTATCAATCTAACTCGTATTATTAACCATATTGTGCAAATTTGATCGATAGAACGACAGTCACTATACTTATTACTCTTATTATTATCAACCTAACTCATATTATTAGCCATATTATGCTTAAATGATCGATAGAACGACAATTACTATACTTATTACTCTTATTATTATGAATCTAACTCATATTATTAACCATATTGTGCAGATATGATCGATAGAACTACAATTACTATACTCATTACTCTTATTATTATCAATCTATCTCATATTATTAGCCATATTATGCTTAAATGATCGATAGAACGACAATTACTATACTTATTACTCTTATTATTATCAATCTAACTCATATTATTAGCCATATTATGCTTAAATGATCGATAGAACGACAACTACTATACTTATTACTCTTATTATTATCAATCTAACTCATACTTTCAGCCATATTATGCTTATATGATCGATAGAACGACAATTACTATACTCACTACTCTTATTATTATCAATCTAACTCATATTATTAGCCATATTATGCTTATATTATCGATAGAACGACAATTACTATACTTATTACTGTTATTATTATCAATCTAACTCATATAATTAGCCATATTATGCTTAAATGATCGATAGAACGACAATTACTGTACTTATTACTCTTATCATTATCGATCTAACTCATATTATTTGCCATATTATGCTTATATGATCGATAGAACGACAAATACTATACTTATTACTCTTATTATTATGAATCTAACTCATATTATTAGCCATATTATGCTTAAATGATCGATAGAACGACAATTACTATACTTATTACTCTTATTATTATGAATCTAACTCATATTATTGACCATATTATGCTAATATGATCGATAGAACGACAATTACTATACTTATTACACTCACTATTATCAATCTAACTCATATTATTAACCATATTATGCAGATAAGATCGATAGCACGACATTTACTATACCTATTACTCTTATTATTATCAACCTAACTCATATTATTAGCCATATTATGCTTATATGATCGATAGAACGACAATTACTATACTTATTATTCTTATTATTATCAATCTAACTCATATTATTAGACATATTATGCAAATTTGATCGATAGAACGACAATCACAATACTTATTACTCTTATTATTATCAACCTAACTCACATTATTAGCCATGTTATGCTTATATTATCGATAGAACGACAATTACGATACTTATTACTCTTATCATTATCGATCTAATTCATATTATTAGCCATATTATGCTTATATGATCGATAGAACGACAAATACTATACTTATTACTCTTATTATTATCAATCTAACTCATATTATTAGCCATATTATGCTTATATGATCGATAGAACGACAATTACTATACTTATTACTCTTATTATTATCAGTCTAACTCATATTATTAGCCATATTATGCTTAAATTATCGATAGAACGACAATTACTATACTTATTACTCTTATTATTATCAACCTAACTCATATTATTAGCCATATTATGCTTATATTATCGATAGAACGACAATTACTATACTTATTACTGTTATTATTATCAATATAACTCATATAATTAGCCATATTATGTTTATATGATCGACAGAACGACAATTACTGTACTTATTACTCTTATCATTATCGATCTATTTCATATTATTAGCCATATTATGCTTATATGATCGATAGAACGACAAATACTATATTTATTACTCTTATTATTATCAATCTAACTCATATTATTAACCATATTATGCTAATGTGATCGATAGAACGACAATTACTATATTTATTACACTCACTGTTATCAATCTAACTCGTATTATTAACCATATTGTGCAAATTTGATCGATAGAACGACAGTCACTATACTTATTACTCTTATTATTATCAACCTAACTCATATTATTAGCCATATTATGATTAAATGATCGATAGAACGACAATTACTATACTTATTACTCTTATTATTATGAATCTAACTCATATTATTAACCATATTGTGCAGATATGATCGATAGAACTACAATTACTATACTCATTACTCTTATTATTATCAATCTATCTCATATTATTAGCCATATTATGCTTAAATGATCGATAGAACGACAATTACTATACTTATTACTCTTATTATTATCAATCTAACTCATATTATTAGCCATATTATGCTTAAATGATCGATAGAACGACAACTACTATACTTATTACTCTTATTATTATCAATCTAACTCATACTTTCAGCCATATTATGCTTATATGATCGATAGAACGACAATTACTATACTCACTACTCTTATTATTATCAATCTAACTCATATTATTAGCCATATTATGCTTATATTATCGATAGAACGACAATTACTATACTTATTACTGTTATTATTATCAATATAACTCATATAATTAGCCATATTATGTTTATATGATCGACAGAACGACAATTACTGTACTTATTACTCTTATCATTATCGATCTATTTCATATTATTAGCCATATTATGCTTATATGATCGATAGAACGACAAATACTATATTTATTACTCTTATTATTATCAATCTAACTCATATTATTAACCATATTATGCTAATGTGATCGATAGAACGACAATTACTATATTTATTACACTCACTGTTATCAATCTAACTCGTATTATTAACCATATTGTGCAAATTTGATCGATAGAACGACAGTCACTATACTTATTACTCTTATTATTATCAACCTAACTCATATTATTAGCCATATTATGCTTAAATGATCGATAGAACGACAATTACTATACTTATTACTCTTATTATTATGAATCTAACTCATATTATTAACCATATTGTGCAGATATGATCGATAGAACTACAATTACTATACTCATTACTCTTATTATTATCAATCTATCTCATATTATTAGCCATATTATGCTTAAATGATCGATAGAACGACAATTACTATACTTATTACTCTTATTATTATCAATCTAACTCATGTTATTAGCCATATTATGCTTAAATGATCGATAGAACGACAACTACTATACTTATTACTCTTATTATTATCAATCTAACTCATACTTTCAGCCATATTATGCTTATATGATCGATAGAACGACAATTACTATACTCACTACTCTTATTATTATCAATCTAACTCATATTATTAGCCATATTATGCTTATATTATCGATAGAACGACAATTACTATACTTATTACTGTTATTATTATCAATCTAACTCATATAATTAGCCATATTATGCTTAAATGATCGATAGAACGACAATTACTGTACTTATTACTCTTATCATTATCGATCTAACTCATATTATTTGCCATATTATGCTTATATGATCGATAGAACGACAAATACTATACTTATTACTCTTATTATTATGAATCTAACTCATATTATTAGCCATATTATGCTTAAATGATCGATAGAACGACAATTACTATACTTATTACTCTTATTATTATGAATCTAACTCATATTATTAACCATATTATGCAGATATGATCGATAGAACTACAATTACTATACTCACTACTCTTATTATTATCAATCTAACTCATATTATTAGCCATATTATGCTTAAATGATCGATAGAACGACAATTACTATACTTATTACTCTTATTATTATCAATCTAACTCATATTAGTAGCCATATTATGCGTATATGATCGATAGTATGACAATTACTATACTCACTACTCTTATTATTATCAATCTAACTCATATTATTGACCATATTATGCTAATATGATCGATAGAACGACAATTACTATACTTATTACACTCACTATTATCAATCTAACTCATATTATTAACCATATTATGCAGATAAGATCGATAGCACGACATTTACTATACCTATTACTCTTATTATTATCAACCTAACTCATATTATTAGCCATATTATGCTTATATGATCGATAGAACGACAATTACTATACTTATTATTCTTATTATTATCAATCTAACTCATATTATTAGACATATTATGGAAATTTGATCGATAGAACGACAATCACAATACTTATTACTCTTATTATTATCAACCTAACTCATATTATTAGCCATGTTATGCTTATATTATCGATAGAACGACAATTACGATACTTATTACTCTTATCATTATCGATCTAATTCATATTATTAGCCATATTATGCTTATATGATCGATAGAACGACAAATACTATACTTATTACTCTTATTATTATCAATCTAACTCATATTATTAACCATATTATGCTAATGTGATCGATAGAACGACAATTACTATATTTATTACACTCAATATTATCAATCTAACTCATATTATTACCCATATCATGCTGATATGATCGATAGAACGACATTCACTATACTTATTACACTCACTATTATCAATCTAACTCATATTATTAACCATATTACGCAGATATGATCGATAGAACTACTATTACTATACTCATTACACTTATTATTATCAATCTAACTCATATTATTAGCCATATTATGCTTATATGATCGATAGAATGAGAATTACTATACTCACTACTCCTAGTATTATCACTCTAACTCATATTGTTAGCCATATTATGCTTATACGATCGATAGAACGACAAATACTATACTTATTACTCTTATTATTATCAACCTAACTCGTATTATTAGCCATATTATGCTTATATGATCGATAGAACGACAATTACTATACTTATTATGCTTATTATTATCAACCTAACTCATATTATTAGCCATATTATGCTTATATGATCGATAGAACGACAATTACTATACTCACTACTCTTATTATTATCAATCTAACTCATATTATTAGCCATATTATGCTTATATGATCGATAGAACGACAATTACTATACTTATTACTCTTATTATTATCAGTCTAACTCATATTATTAGCCATATTATGCTTAAATGATCGATAGAACGACAATTACTATACTTATTACTCTTATTATTATCAATCTAACTCATATTATTAGCCATATTATGCTTATATGATCGATAGAACGACAAATACTATACTTATTACTCTTATTATTATCAACCTAACTCATATTATTAGCCATATTATGCTTATATGATCGAGAGAACGACAATTGCTATACTTATTATTCTTATTATTATCAATCTAACTCATATTATTAGCCATATTATGCTTAAATGATCGATAGAACGACAATTACTATACTTATTACTCTTACTATTATCAACCTAACTCATATTATTAGCCATATTATGCTTAAATGATCGATAGAACGACAATTACTATACGTATTACTCTTATTATTATCAATCTAACTCATATTATTAGCCATATTATGCTTACATGATCGACAGAACGACAATTACTATACTTATTACACTCACTGTTATCAACCTAACTCATATTATTAACCATATTATGCAAATTTGATCGATAGAACGACAGTCACTATACTTATTACTCTTATTATTATCAACCTAACTCATATTATTAGCCATATTATGCTTAAATGATCGATAGAACGACAATTACTATACTTATTACTCTTATTATTATGAATCTAACTCATATTATTAACCATATTATGCAGATATGATCGATAGAACTACAATTACTATACTCATTACTCTTATTATTATCAATCTATCTCATATTATTAGCCATATTATGCTTAAATGATCGATAGAACGACAATTACTATACTTATTACTCTTATTATTATCAGTCTAACTCATATTATTAGCCATATTATGCTTAAATGATCGATAGAACGACAACTACTATACTTATTACTCTTATTATTATCAATCTAACTCATATTATTAGCCATATTATGCTTAAATGATCGATAGAACGACAATTACTATACCTATTACTCTTATTATTATCAACCTAACACATATTATTAGCCATATTATGCTTATATGATCGATAGAACGACAATTACTATACTTATTATGCTTATTATTATCAACCTAACTCATATTATTAGCCATATTATGCTTATATGATCGATAGAACGACAATTACTATACTCACTACTCTTATTATTATCAATCTAACTCATATTATTAGCCATATTATGCTTATATGAT
Organism: Megachile rotundata; assembly: GCF_050947335.1. Classification (NCBI taxonomy): domain Eukaryota; kingdom Metazoa; phylum Arthropoda; class Insecta; order Hymenoptera; family Megachilidae; genus Megachile; species Megachile rotundata. The sequence goes on from NW_027473880.1 coordinate 63,631, forward strand.
CGATAGAACGACAATTACGATACATATTACTCTTACTATTATGAACCTAACTCATATTATTAGCCATATTATGCTTAAATGATCGATAGAACGACAATTACTATACTTATTACTCTTATTATTATGAATCTAACTCATATTATTAACCATATTATGCAGATATGATCGATAGAACTACAATTACTATACTCACTACTCTTATTATTATCAATCTAACTCATATTATTAGCCATATTATGCTTAAATGATCGATAGAACGACAATTACTATACTTATTAGTCTTATTATTATCTATCTAACTCATATTACTAGCCATATTATGCGTATATGATTGATAGTATGACAATTACTATACTCACTACTCTTATTATTATCAATCTAACTCATATTATTAACCATATTATGCTAATATGATCGATAGAACGACAATTACTATACTTATTACACTCACTATTATCAATCTAACTCATATTATTAACCATATTATGCAGATAAGATCGATAGCACGACATTTACTATACCTATTACTCTTATTATTATCAACCTAACTCATATTATTAGCCATATTATGCTTATATGATCGATAGAACGACAATTACTATACTTATTATTCTTATTATTATCAATCTAACTCATATTATTAGACATATTATGCAAATTTGATCGATAGAACGACAATCACAATACTTATTACTCTTATTATTATCAACCTAACTCATATTATTAGCCATGTTATGCTTATATTATCGATAGAACGACAATTACGATACTTATTACTCTTATCATTATCGATCTAATTCATATTATTAGCCATATTATGCTTATATGATCGATAGAACTACAAATACTATACTTATTACTCTTATTATTATCAATCTAACTCATATTATTAACCATATTATGCTAATGTGATCGATAGAACGACAATTACTATATTTATTACACTCAATATTATCAATCTAACTCATATTATTACCCATATCATGCTGATATGATCGATAGAACGACATTCACTATACTTATTACACTCACTATTATCAATCTAACTCATATTATTAACCATATTACGCAGATATGATCGATAGAACTACTATTACTATACTCATTACACTTATTATTATCAATCTAACTCATATTATTAGCCATATTATGCTTATATGATCGATAGAATGAGAATTACTATACTCACTACTCCTAGTATTATCACTCTAACTCATATTGTTAGCCATATTATGCTTATACGATCGATAGAACGACAAATACTATACTTATTACTCTTATTATTATCAACCTAACTCGTATTATTAGCCATATTATGCTTATATGATCGATAGAACGACAATTACTATACTTATTATGCTTATTATTATCAACCTAACTCATATTATTAGCCATATTATGCTTATATGATCGATAGAACGACAATTACTATACTCACTACTCTTATTATTATCAATCTAACTCATATTATTAGCCATATTATGCTTATATGATCGATAGAACGACAATTACTATACTTATTACTCTTATTATTATCAGTCTAACTCATATTATTAGCCATATTATGCTTAAATTATCGATAGAACGACAATTACTATACTTATTACTCTTATTATTATCAATCTAACTCATATTATTAGCCATATTATGCTTAAATGATCGATAGAACGACAACTACTATACTTATTACTCTTATTATTATCAATCTAACTCATACTTTCAGCCATATTATGCTTATATGATCGATAGAACGACAATTACTATACTCACTACTCTTATTATTATCAATCTAACTCATATTATTAGCCATATTATGCTTATATTATCGATAGAACGACAATTACTATACTTATTACTGTTATTATTATCAATCTAACTCATATAATTAGCCATATTATGCTTAAATGATCGATAGAACGACAATTACTGTGCTTATTACTCTTATCATTATCGATCTAACTCATATTATTTGCCATATTATGCTTATATGATCGATAGAACGACAAATACTATACTTATTACTCTTATTATTATGAATCTAACTCATATTATTAGCCATATTATGCTTAAATGATCGATAGAACGACAATTACTATACTTATTACTCTTATTATTATGAATCTAACTCATATTATTAACCATATTATGCAGATATGATCGATAGAACTACAATTACTATACTCACTACTCTTATTATTATCAATCTAACTCATATTATTAGCCATATTATGCTTAAATGATCGATAGAACGACAATTACTATACTTATTACTCTTATTATTATCAATCTAACTCATATTACTAGCCATATTATGCGTATATGATCGATAGTATGACAATTACTATACTCACTACTCTTATTATTATCAATCTAACTCATATTATTGACCATATTATGCTAATATGATCGATAGAACGACAATTACTATACTTATTACACTCACTATTATCAATCTAACTCATATTATTAACCATATTATGCAGATAAGATCGATAGCACGACATTTACTATACCTATTACTCTTATTATTATCAACCTAACTCATATTATTAGCCATATTATGCTTAAATGATCGATAGAACGACAATTACTATACCTATTACTCTTATTATTATCAATCTAACTCATATTATTAGCCATATTATGCTTTAATGATCGATAGAACGACAATTACTATACTTATTACTCTTATTATTATCAATCTAACTCATATTATTAGCCATATTATGCTTATATGATCGATAGAACGAGAATTACTATACTCACTACTCTTAGTATTATCAATCTAACTCATATTATTAGCCATATTATGCTTAAATGATCGATAGAACGACAATTACTATACTTATTACTCTTATTATTATCAACCTAACACATATTATTAGTCATATTATGCTTATATGATCGATAGAACAACAATTACTATACTTATTACTCTTATTATTATCAACCTAACTCATATTATTAGCCATATTATGCTTATATTATCGATAGAACGACAATTACTATACTTATTACTGTTATTATTATCAATATAACTCATATAATTAGCCATATTATGTTTATATGATCGACAGAACGACAATTACTGTACTTATTACTCTTATCATTATCGATCTATTTCATATTATTAGCCATATTATGCTTATATGATCGATAGAACGACAAATACTATATTTATTACTCTTATTATTATCAATCTAACTCATATTATTAACCATATTATGCTAATGTGATCGATAGAACGACAATTACTATATTTATTACACTCACTGTTATCAATCTAACTCGTATTATTAACCATATTGTGCAAATTTGATCGATAGAACGACAGTCACTATACTTATTACTCTTATTATTATCAATCTAACTCATATTATTAGCCATATTATGCTTAAATGATCGATAGAACGACAATTACTATACTTATTACTCTTATTATTATGAATCTAACTCATATTATTAACCATATTATGCAGATATGATCGATAGAACTACAATTACTATACTCATTACTCTTATTATTATCAATCTATCTCATATTATTAGCCATATTATGCTTAAATGATCGATAGAACGACAATTACTATACTTATTACTCTTATTATTATCAATCTAACTCATATTATTAGCCATATTATGCTTAAATGATCGATAGAACGACAACTACTATACTTATTACTCTTATTATTATCAATCTAACTCATACTTTCAGCCATATTATGCTTATATGATCGATAGAACGACAATTACTATACTCACTACTCTTATTATTATCAATCTAACTCATATTATTAGCCATATTATGCTTATATTATCGATAGAACGACAATTACTATACTTATTACTGTTATTATTATCAATCTAACTCATATAATTAGCCATATTATGCTTAAATGATCGATAGAACGACAATTACTGTACTTATTACTCTTATCATTATCGATCTAACTCATATTATTTGCCATATTATGCTTATATGATCGATAGAACGACAAATACTATACTTATTACTCTTATTATTATGAATCTAACTCATATTATTAGCCATATTATGCTTAAATGATCGATAGAACGACAATTACTGTACTTATTACTCTTATTATAATGAATCTAACTCATATTATTAACCATATTATGCAGATATGATCGATAGAACTACAATTACTATACTCACTACTCTTATTATTATCAATCCAACTCATATTATTAGCCATATTATGCTTAAATGATCGATAGAACGACAATTACTATACTTATTACTCTTATTATTATCAATCTAACTCATATTACTAGCCATATTATGCGTATATGATCGATAGTATGACAATTACTATACTCACTACTCTTATTATTATCAATCTAACTCATATTATTGACCATATTATGCTAATATGATCGATAGAACGACAATTACTATACTTATTACACTCACTATTATCAATCTAACTCATATTATTAACCATATTATGCAGATAAGATCGATAGCACGACATTTACTATACCTATTACTCTTATTATTATCAACCTAACTCATATTATTAGCCATATTATGCTTATATGATCGATAGAACGACAATTACTATACTTATTATTCTTATTATTATCAATCTAACTCATATTATTAGCCATATTATGCTTAAATGATCGATAGAACGACAATTACTATACTTATTACTCTTATTATTATCAACCTAACTCATATTATTAGCCATATTATGCTTATATGATCGATAGAACGACAATTACTATACTTATTATTCTTATTATTATCAATCTAACTCATATTATTAGCCATATTATGCAAATTTGATCGATAGAACGACAATCACAATACTTATTACTCTTATTATTATCAACCTAACTCATATTATTAGCCATATTATGCTTAAATGATCGATAGAACAACAATTACTATACTTATTACTCTTATTATTATCAACCTAACTCATATTATTAGCCATATTATGCTTATATGATCGATAGAACGACAATTACTATACTTATTATTCTTATTATTATCAATCTAACTCATATTATTAGCCATATTATGCAAATTTGATCGATAGAACTACAATTACTATACTCACTACTCTTATTATTATCAATCTAACTCATATTATTAGCCATATTATGCTTAAATGATCGATAGAACGACAAATACTATACTTATTACTCTTATTATTATGAATCTAACTCATATTATTAGCCATAATATGCTTAAATGATCGATAGAACGACAATTACTATACTTATTACTCTTATTATTATGAATCTAACTCATATTATTAACCATATTATGCAGATATGATCGATAGAACTACAATTACTATACTCACTACTCTTATTATTATCAATCTAACTCATATTATTAGCCATATTATGCTTAAATGATCGATAGAACGACAATTACTATACTTATTAGTCTTATTATTATCTATCTAACTCATATTACTAGCCATATTATGCGTATATGATTGATAGTATGACAATTACTATACTCACTACTCTTATTATTATCAATCTAACTCATATTATTAACCATATTATGCTAATATGATCGATAGAACGACAATTACTATACTTATTACACTCACTATTATCAATCTAACTCATATTATTAACCATATTATGCAGATAAGATCGATAGCACGACATTTACTATACCTATTACTCTTATTATTATCAACCTAACTCATATTATTAGCCATATTATGCTTATATGATCGATAGAACGACAATTACTATACTTATTATTCTTATTATTATCAATCTAACTCATATTATTAGACATATTATGCAAATTTGATCGATAGCACGACAATCACAATACTTATTACTCTTACTATTATCAACCTAACTCATATTATTAGCCATGTTATGCTTATATTATCGATAGAACGACAATTACGATACTTATTACTCTTATCATTATCGATCTAATTCATATTATTAGCCATATTATGCTTATATGATCGATAGAACGACAAATACTATACTTATTACTCTTATTATTATCAATCTAACTCATATTATTAACCATATTATGCTAATGTGATCGATAGAACGACAATTACTATATTTATTACACTCAATATTATCAATCTAACTCATATTATTACCCATATCATGCTGATATGATCGATAGAACGACATTCACTATACTTATTACACTCACTATTATCAATCTAACTCATATTATTAACCATATTACGCAGATATGATCGATAGAACTACTATTACTATACTCATTACACTTATTATTATCAATCTAACTCATATTATTAGCCATATTATGCTTATATGATCGATAGAATGAGAATTACTATACTCACTACTCCTAGTATTATCACTCTAACTCATATTGTTAGCCATATTATGCTTATATGATCGATAGAACGACAATTACTGTACTTAATACTCTTATTATTATCAATCTAACTCATATTATTAGACATATTATGCGTATATGATCGATAGTATGACAATTACTATACTCACTACTCTTATTATTATCAATCTAACTCATATTATTAGCCATATTACGCTTATATGATCGATAGACCGACAATTACTGTACATATTACTCTTATTTTTATCAATCTAACTCATATTATTAACCATATTATGCTTACATTATCGATAGAACGACCATTACTATACTTATTACTGTTATTATTATCAATCTAACTCATATAATTAGCCATATTATGCTTATATGATCGACAGAACGACAATTACTGTACTTATTACTCTTATCATTATCGATCTAATTCATATTATTAGCCATATTATGCTTATATGATCGATAGAATGAGAATTACTATACTCACTACTCCTAGTATTATCACTCTAACTCATATTATTAGCCATATTATGCTTATATGATCGATAGAACGACAATTACTGTACTTATCACTCTTATTATTATCAATCTAACTCATATTATTAGCCATATTATGCTTATATGATCGATAGAACGAGAATTACTATACTCACTACTCTTAGTATTATCAATCTAACTCATATTATTAGCCATATTATGCTTAAATGATCGATAGAACGACAATTACTATACTTATCACTCTTATTATTATCAATCTAACTCATATTATTAGCCATATTATGCTTATATGATCGATAGAACGACAAATACTATACTTATTACTCTTATTATTATCAACCTAACTCATATTATTAGCCATATTATGCTTATATGATCGAGAGAACGACAATTGCTATACTTATTATTCTTATTATTATGAATCTAACTCATATTATTAACCATATTATGCAGATATGATCGATAGAACTACAATTACTATACTCACTACTCTTATTATTATCAATCTAACTCATATTATTAGCCATATTATGCTTAAATGATCGATAGAACGACAATTACTATACTTATTACTCTTATTATTATCAATCTTACTCATATTACTAGCCATATTATGCGTATATGATCAATAGTATGACAATTACTATACTCACTACTCTTATTATTATCAATCTAACTCATATTATTAACCATATTATGCTAATATGATCGATAGAACGACAATTACTATACTTATTACACTCTCTATTATCAATCTAACTCATATTATTAACCATATTATGCTGATATGATCGATAGAACGACATTCACTATACTTATTACACTCACTATTATCAATCTAACTCATATTATTAACCATATTACGCAGATATGATCGATAGAACTACTATTACTATACTCATTACTCTTATTATTATCAATCTAACTCATATTATTAGCCATATTATGCTTAAATGATCGATAGAACGACAATTACTATACTTATTACTCTTACTATTATCAACCTAACTCATATTATTAGCCATATTATGCTTAAATGATCGATAGAACGACAATTACTATACGTATTACTCTTATTATTATCAATCTAACTCATATTATTAGCCATATTATGCTTACATGATCGACAGAACGACAATTACTATACTTATTACACTCACTGTTATCAACCTAACTCATATTATTAACCATATTATGCAAATTTGATCGATAGAACGACAGTCACTATACTTATTACTCTTATTATTATCAACCTAACTCATATTATTAGCCATATTATGCTTAAATGATCGATAGAACGACAATTACTATACTTATTACTCTTATTATTATGAATCTAACTCATATTATTGACCATATTATGCAGATATGATCGATAGAACTACAATTACTATACTCATTACTCTTATTATTATCAATCTATCTCATATTATTAGCCATATTATGCTTAAATGATCGATAGAACGACAATTACTATACTTATTACTCTTATTATTATCAGTCTAACTCATATTATTAGCCATATTATGCTTAAATGATCGATAGAACGACAACTACTATACTTATTACTCTTATTATTATCAATCTAACTCATACTATTAACCATATTATGCTTATATGATCGATAGAACGACAATTACTATACTCACTACTCTTATTATTATCAATCTAACTCATATTATTAGCTATATTATGCTTATATTATTGATAGAACTACAATTACTATACTCACTACTCTTAGTATTATCAATCTAACTCATATTATTAGCCATATTATGCTTAAATGATCGATAGAACGACAATTACTATACTTATTACTCTTATTATTATCAATCTAACTCATATTATTAGCCATATTATGCTTATATGATCGATAGAACGACAAATACTATACTTATTACTCTTATTATTATCAACCTAACTCATATTATTAGCCATATTATGCTTATATGATCGAGAGAACGACAATTGCTATACTTATTATTCTTATTATTATCAATCTAACTCATATTATTAGCCATATTATGCTTAAATGATCGATAGAACGACAATTACTATACTTATTACTCTTACTATTATCAACCTAACTCATATTATTAGCCATATTATGCTTAAATGATCGATAGAACGACAATTACTATACGTATTACTCTTATTATTATCAATCTAACTCATATTATTAGCCATATTATGCTTACATGATCGACAGAACGACAATTACTATACTTATTACACTCACTGTTATCAACCTAACTCATATTATTAACCATATTATGCAAATTTGATCGATAGAACGACAGTCACTATACTTATTACTCTTATTATTATCAACCTAACTCATATTATTAGCCATATTATGCTTAAATGATCGATAGAACGACAATTACTATACTTATTACTCTTATTATTATGAATCTAACTCATATTATTGACCATATTATGCAGATATGATCGATAGAACTACAATTACTATACTCATTACTCTTATTATTATCAATCTATCTCATATTATTAGCCATATTATGCTTAAATGATCGATAGAACGACAATTACTATACTTATTACTCTTATTATTATCAGTCTAACTCATATTATTAGCCATATTATGCTTAAATGATCGATAGAACGACAACTACTATACTTATTACTCTTATTATTATCAATCTAACTCATACTATTAACCATATTATGCTTATATGATCGATAGAACGACAATTACTATACTCACTACTCTTATTATTATCAATCTAACTCATATTATTAGCTATATTATGCTTATATTATTGATAGAACTACAATTACTATACTTATTACTGTTATTATTATCAACCTAACTCATATTATTAGCCATATTATGCTTAAATGATCGATAGAACGACAATGACTATACTTATTACTCTTATTATTATCAATCTAACTCATATTATTAGCCATATTATGCTTAAATGATCGATAGAACGACAATTACTATACCTATTACTCTTATTATTATCAACCTAACACATATTATTAGCCATATTATGCTTATATGATCGATAGAACGACAATTACTATACTTATTATGCTTATTATTATCAACCTAACTCATATTATTAGCCATATTATGCTTATATGATCGATAGAACGACAATTACTATACTCACTACTCTTATTATTATCAATCTAACTCATATTATTAGCCATATTATGCTTATATGATCGATAGAACGACAATTACGATACATATTACTCTTACTATTATGAACCTAACTCATATTATTAGCCATATTATGCTTAAATGATCGATAGAACGACAATTACTATACTTATTACTCTTATTATTATCAATCTAACTCATATTATTAGCCATATTATGCTTAAATGATCGATAGAACGACAACTACTATACTTATTACTCTTATTATTATCAATCTAACTCATACTTTCAGCCATATTATGCTTATATGATCGATAGAACGACAATTACTATACTCACTACTCTTATTATTATCAATCTAACTCATATTATTAGCCATATTATGCTTATATTATCGATAGAACGACAATTACTATACTTATTACTGTTATTATTATCAATCTAACTCATATAATTAGCCATATTATGCTTAAATGATCGATAGAACGACAATTACTGTACTTATTACTCTTATCATTATCGATCTAACTCATATTATTTGCCATATTATGCTTATATGATCGATAGAACGACAAATACTATACTTATTACTCTTATTATTATGAATCTAACTCATATTATTAGCCATATTATGCTTAAATGATCGATAGAACGACAATTACTATACTTATTACTCTTATTATTATGAATCTAACTCATATTATTAACCATATTATGCAGATATGATCGATAGAACTACAATTACTATACTCACTACTCTTATTATTATCAATCTAACTCATATTATTAGCCATATTATGCTTAAATGATCGATAGAACGACAATTACTATACTTATTACTCTTATTATTATCAATCTAACTCATATTACTAGCCATATTATGCGTATATGATCGATAGTATGACAATTACTATACTCACTACTCTTATTATTATCAATCTAACTCATATTATTGACCATATTATGCTAATATGATCGATAGAACGACAATTACTATACTTATTACACTCACTATTATCAATCTAACTCATATTATTAACCATATTATGCAGATAAGATCGATAGCACGACATTTACTATACCTATTACTCTTATTATTATCAACCTAACTCATATTATTAGCCATATTATGCTTATATGATCGATAGAACGACAATTACTATACTCACTACTCTTATTATTATCAATCTAACTCATATTATTAGCCATATTATGCTTATATTATCGATAGAACGACAATTACTATACTTATTACTGTTATTATTATCAATCTAACTCATATAATTAGCCATATTATGCTTAAATGATCGATAGAACGACAATTACTGTACTTATTACTCTTATCATTATCGATCTAACTCATATTATTTGCCATATTATGCTTATATGATCGATAGAACGACAAATACTATACTTATTACTCTTATTATTATGAATCTAACTCATATTATTAGCCATATTATGCTTAAATGATCGATAGAACGACAATTACTATACTTATTACTCTTATTATTATCAGTCTAACTCATATTATTAGCCATATTATGCTTAAATGATCGATAGAACGACAACTACTATACTTATTACTCTTATTATTATCAATCTAATTCATACTATTAACCATATTATGCTTATATGATCGATAGAACGACAATTACTATACTCACTACTCTTATTATTATCAATCTAACTCATATTATTAGCTATATTATGCTTATATGATCGATAGAACGACAATTACTATACTCACTACTCTTATTATTATCAATCTAACTCATATTATTAGCCATATTATGCTTATATGATCGATAGAACGACAATTACGATACATATTACTCTTACTATTATGAACCTAACTCATATTATTAGCCATATTATGCTTAAATGATCGATAGAACGACAATTACTATACTTATTACTCTTATTATTATCAATCTAACTCATATTATTAGCCATATTATGCTTAAATGATCGATAGAACGACAACTACTATACTTATTACTCTTATTATTATCAATCTAACTCATACTTTCAGCCATATTATGCTTATATGATCGATAGAACGACAATTACTATACTCACTACTCTTATTATTATCAATCTAACTCATATTATTAGCCATATTATGCTTATATTATCGATAGAACGACAATTACTATACTTATTACTGTTATTATTATCAATCTAACTCATATAATTAGCCATATTATGCTTAAATGATCGATAGAACGACAATTACTGTACTTATTACTCTTATCATTATCGATCTAACTCATATTATTTGCCATATTATGCTTATATGATCGATAGAACGACAAATACTATACTTATTACTCTTATTATTATGAATCTAACTCATATTATTAGCCATATTATGCTTAAATGATCGATAGAACGACAATTACTATACTTATTACTCTTATTATTATGAATCTAACTCATATTATTAACCATATTATGCAGATATGATCGATAGAACTACAATTACTATACTCACTACTCTTATTATTATCAATCTAACTCATATTATTAGCCATATTATGCTTAAATGATCGATAGAACGACAATTACTATACTTATTACTCTTATTATCATCAATCTAACTCATATTACTAGCCATATTATGCGTATATGATCGATAGTATGACAATTACTATACTCACTACTCTTATTATTATCAATCTAACTCATATTATTGACCATATTATGCTAATATGATCGATAGAACGACAATTACTATACTTATTACACTCACTATTATCAATCTAACTCATATTATTAACCATATTATGCAGATAAGATCGATAGCACGACATTTACTATACCTATTACTCTTATTATTATCAACCTAACTCATATTATTAGCCATATTATGCTTATATGATCGATAGAACGACAATTACTATACTCACTACTCTTATTATTATCAATCTAACTCATATTATTAGCCATATTATGCTTATATTATCGATAGAACGACAATTACTATACTTATTACTGTTATTATTATCAATCTAACTCATATAATTAGCCATATTATGCTTAAATGATCGATAGAACGACAATTACTGTACTTATTACTCTTATCATTATCGATCTAACTCATATTATTTGCCATATTATGCTTATATGATCGATAGAACGACAAATACTATACTTATTACTCTTATTACTATGAATCTAACTCATATTATTAGCCATATTATGCTTAAATGATCGATAGAACGACAATTACTATACTTATTACTCTTATTATTATGAATCTAACTCATATTATTAACCATATTATGCAGATATGATCGATAGAACTACAATTACTATACTCACTACTCTTATTATTATCAATCTAACTCAAATTATTAGCCATATTATGCTTAAATGATCGATAGAACGACAATTACTATACTTATTACTCTTATTATTATCAATCTAACTCATATTACTAGCCATATTATGCGTATATGATCGATAGTACGACAATTACTATACTCACTACTCTTATTATTATCAATCTAACTCATATTATTAACCATATTATGCTAATATGATCGATAGAACGACAATTACTATACTTATTACACTCACTATTATCAATCTAACTCATATTATTAACCATATTATGCAGATAAGATCGATAGCACGACATTTACTATACCTATTACTCTTATTATTATCAACCTAACTCATATTATTAGCCATATTATGCTTATATGATCGATAGAACGACAATTACTATACTTATTATTCTTATTATTATCAATCTAACTCATATAATTAGCCATATTATGCTTATATGATCGACAGAACAACAAATACTATACTTATTACTCTTATTATTATCAATCTAACTCATATTATTAACCATATTATGCTAATGTGATCGATAGAACGACAATTACTATATTTATTACACTCAATATTAACAATCTAACTCATATTATTACCCATATCATGCTGATATGATCGATAGAACGACATTCACTATACTTATTACACTCACTATTATCAATCTAACTCATATTATTAACCATATTACGCAGATATGATCGATAGAACTACTATTACTATACTCATTACTCTTATTATTATCAATCTAACTCATATTATTAGCCATATTATGCTTATATGATCGATAGAATGAGAATTACTATACTCACTACTCCTAGTATTATCACTCTAACTCATATTATTAGCCATATTATGCTTATATGATCGATAGAACGACAATTACTGTACTTATTACTCTTATTATTATCAATCTAACTCATATTATTAGCCATATTATGCTTATATGATCGATAGAACGAGAATTACTATACTCACTACTCTTATTATTATCAATCTAACTCATATTATTAGCCATATTACGCTTATATGATCGATAGACCGACAATTACTGTACATATTACTCTTATTTTTATCAATCTAACTCATATTATTAGCCATATTATGCTTATATGATCGATAGTACGACAATTACTATACTCACTACTCTTATTATTATCAATCTAACTCATATTATTAACCATATTATGCTAATATGATCGATAGAACGACAATTACTATACTTATTACACTCACTATTATCAATCTAACTCATATTATTAACCATATTATGCAGATAAGATCGATAGCACGACATTTACTATACCTATTACTCTTATTATTATCAACCTAACTCATATTATTAGCCATATTATGCTTATATGATCGATAGAACGACAATTACTATACTTATTACTCTTATTATTATGAATCTAACTCATATTATTAACCATATTATGCAGATATGATCGATAGAACTACAATTACTATACTCACTACTCTTATTATTATCAATCTAACTCATATTATTAGCCATATTATGCTTATATTATCGATAGAACGACAATTACTATACTTATTAGTCTTATTATTATCTATCTAACTCATATTACTAGCCATATTATGCTTATATGATCGACAGAACGACAATTACTGTACTTATTACTCTTATCATTATCGATCTAATTCATATTATTAGCCATATTATGCTTATATGATCGATAGAACGACAAATACTATACTTATTACTCTTATTATTATCAATCTAACTCATATTATTAACCATATTATGCTAATGTGATCGATAGAACGACAATTACTATATTTATTACACTCAATATTATCAATCTAACTCATATTATTGCCCATATCATGCTGATATGATCGATAGAACGACATTCACTATACTTATTACTCTTATTATTATGAATCTAACTCATATTATTAACCATATTATGCACATATGAACGAGAGAACTACAATTACTATACTCATTACTCTTATTATTATCAATCTAACTCATATTATTAGCCATATTATGCTTATTTGATCGATAGAACGACAATTACTATACATATTACTCTTATTTTTATCAATCTAACTCATATTATTAAACATATTATGCTAATATGATCGATAGAACGACAATTACTATACTTATTACACTCACTATTATCAATCTAACTCATATTATTAACCATATTATGCAGATAAGATCGATAGCACGACATTTACTATACCTATTACTCTTATTATTATCAATCTAACTCATATTATTAGCCATATTATGCTTAAATGATCGATAGAACGACAATTACTATACTTATTATTCTTACTATTATCAATCTAACTCATATTATTAGCCATATTATGCTTAAATGATCGATAGAACAACAATTACTATACTTATTACTCTTATTATTATCAACCCAACTCATATTATTAGCCATATTATGCTTATATGATCGATAGAACGACAATTACTATACATATTACTCTCATTTTTATCAATCTAACTCATATTATTAACCATATTATGCTAATATGATCGATAGAACGACAATTACTATACTTATTACACTCACTATTATCAATCTAACTCATATTATTAACCATATTATGCAGATAAGATCGATAGCACGACATTTACTATACCTATTACTCTTATTATTATCAACCTAACTCATATTATTAGCCATATTATGCTTATATGATCGATAGAACGACAATTATTATACTTATTATTCTTACTATTATCAATCTAACGCATATTATTAGCCATATTATGCTTAAATGATCGATAGAACAACAATTACTATACTTATTACTCTTATTATTATCAACCTAACTCATATTATTAGCCATATTATGCTTATATGATCGATAGAACGACAATTACTATACTTATTATTCTTATTATTATCAGTCTAACGCATATTATTAGACATATTATGCAAATTTGATCGATAGAACGACAAATACTATACTTATTACTCTTATTATTATCAATCTAACTCATATTATTAACCATATTATGCTAATGTGATCGATAGAACGACAATTACTATATTTATTACACTCAATATTATCAATCTAACTCATATTATTACCCATATCATGCTGATATGATCGATAGAACGACATTCACTATACTTATTACACTCACTATTATCAAGCTAACTCATATTATTAGCCATATTATGCTTATATGATCGATAGAACGACAATTACTATACTTATTATTCTTATTATTATCAATCTAACTCATATTATTAGCCATATTATGCAAATTTGATCGATAGAACGACAATCACAATACTTATTACTCTTATTATTATCAACCTAACTCATATTATTAGCCATATTATGCTTATATTATCGATAGAACGACAATTACTATACTTATTACTGTTATTATTATCAATCTAACTCATATAATTAGCCATATTATGCTTATATGATCGACAGAACGACAATTACTGTACTTATTACTCTTATTATTATCAACCTAACTCATATTATTAACCATATTATGCTAATGTGATCGATAGAACGACAATTACTATATTTATTACACTCAATATTATCAATCTAACTCATATTATTACCCATATTATGCTGATATGATCGATAGAACGATATTCACTATACTTACTACACTCACTATTATCAATCTAACTCATAATATTAACCATAATACGCAGATATGATCGATAGAACGACAATTACTATACTTATTACTCTTATTATTATCATTCTAACTCATATTTTTAACCATATTACGCAGATATGATCGATAGAACTACTATTACTATACTCATTACTCTTATTATTATCAATCTAACTCATATTATTAGCCATATTATGCTTATATGATCGATAGAATGAGAATTACTATACTCACTACTCCAAGTATTATCACTCTAACTCATATTATTAGCCATATTATGCTTATATGATCGATAAAACGACAATTACTGTACTTATTACTCTTATTATTATCAATCTAACTCATATTATTAGCCATATTATGCTTATATGATCGATAGAACGAGAATTACTATACTCACTACTCTTAGTATTATCAATCTAACTCATATTATTAGCCATATTATGCTTAAATGATCGATAGAACGGCAATTACTATACTTATTACTCTTATTATTATCAATCTAACTCATATTATTAGCCATATTTTGCTTATATGATCGACAGAACGACAATTACTATACTTATTACTCTTATTATTATGAATCTAACTCATATTATTAGCCATATTATGCTTAAATGATCGATAGAACGACAATTACTATACTTATTACTCTTATTATTATCAATCTAACTCATATTATTAGCCATATTATGCGTATATGATCGATAGTATGACAATTACTATACTCACTACTCTTATTATTATCAATCTAACTCATATTATTAGCCATATTATGCTTATATGATCGATAGAACGACAATTACTGTACATATTACTCTTATTTTTATCAATCTAACTCATATTATTAACCATATTATGCTAATATGATCGATAGAACGACAATTACTATACTTATTACACTCACTATTATCAATCTAACTCATATTATTAACCATATTATGCAGATAAGATCGATAGCACGACATTTACTATACCTATTACTCTTATTATTATCAACCTAACTCATATTATTAGCCATATTATGCTTAAATGATCGATAGAACGGCAATTACTATACTTATTACTCTTATTATTATCAATCTAACTCATATTATTAGCCATATTATGCTTATATGATCGATAGAACGACAAATACTATACTTATTACTCTTATTATTATCAACCTAACTCATATTATTAGCCATATTATGCTTATATGATCGAGAGAACGACAATTGCTATACTTATTATTCTTATTATTATCAATCTAACTCATATTATTAGCCATATTATGCTTAAATGATCGATAGAACGACAATTACTATACTTATTACTCTTACTATTATCAACCTAACTCATATTATTAGCCATATTATGCTTAAATGATCGATAGAACGACAATTACTATACTTATTACTCTTACTATTATCAATCTAACTCATACTATTAGCCATATTATGCTTATATGATCGATAGAACGACAATTACTATACTCACTACTCTTATTATTATCAATCTAACTCATATTATTAGCCATATTATGCTTAAATGATCGATAGAACGACAATTACTATACTTATTACTCTTATTATTATCAATCTAACTCATATTATTAGCCATATTATGCTTAAATGATCGATAGAACAACAATTACTATACTTATTACTCTTATTATTATCAACCTAACTCATATTATTAGCCATATTATGCTTATATGATCGATAGAACGACAATTACTATACTTATTATTCTTATTATTATCAATCTAACTCATATTATTAGCCATATTATGCAAATTTGATCGATAGAACTACAATTACTATACTCACTACTCTTATTATTATCAATCTAACTCATATTATTAGCCATATCATGCTTAAATGATCGATAGAACGACAAATACTATACTTATTACTCTTATTATTATGAATCTAACTCATATTATTAGCCATAATATGCTTAAATGATCGATAGAACGACAATTACTATACTTATTACTCTTATTATTATGAATCTAACTCATATTATTAACCATATTATGCAGATATGATCGATAGAACTACAATTACTATACTCACTACTCTTATTATTATCAATCTAACTCATATTATTAGCCATATTATGCTTAAATGATCGATAGAACGACAATTACTATACTTATTAGTCTTATTATTATCTATCTAACTCATATTACTAGCCATATTATGCGTATATGATTGATAGTATGACAATTACTATACTCACTACTCTTATTATTATCAATCTAACTCATATTATTAACCATATTATGCTAATATGATCGATAGAACGACAATTACTATACTTATTACACTCACTATTATCAATCTAACTCATATTATTAACCATATTATGCAGATAAGATCGATAGCACGACATTTACTATACCTATTACTCTTATTATTATCAACCTAACTCATATTATTAGCCATATTATGCTTATATGATCGATAGAACGACAATTACTATACTTATTATTCTTATTATTATCAATCTAACTCATATAATTAGCCATATTATGCTTATATGATCGACAGAACAACAAATACTATACTTATTACTCTTATTATTATCAATCTAACTCATATTATTAACCATATTATGCTAATGTGATCGATAGAACGACAATTACTATATTTATTACACTCAATATTAACAATCTAACTCATATTATTACCCATATCATGCTGATATGATCGATAGAACGACATTCACTATACTTATTACACTCACTATTATCAATCTAACTCATATTATTAACCATATTACGCAGATATGATCGATAGAACTACTATTACTATACTCATTACTCTTATTATTATCAATCTAACTCATATTATTAGCCATATTATGCTTATATGATCGATAGAATGAGAATTACTATACTCACTACTCCTAGTATTATCACTCTAACTCATATTATTAGCCATATTATGCTTATATGATCGATAGAACGACAATTACTGTACTTATTACTCTTATTATTATCAATCTAACTCATATTATTAGCCATATTATGCTTATATGATCGATAGAACGAGAATTACTATACTCACTACTCTTATTATTATCAATCTAACTCATATTATTAGCCATATTATGCTTATATGATCGATAGAACGACAAATACTATACTTATTACTCTTATTATTATCAACCTAACTCGTATTATTAGCCATATTATGCTTATATGATCGATAGAACGACAATTACTATACTTATTATGCTTATTATTATCAACCTAACTCATATTATTAGCCATATTATGCTTATATGATCGATAGAACGACAATTACTATACTTATTATTCTTATTATTATCAATCTAACTCATATTATTAGCCATATTATGCAAAATTGATCGATAGAACTACAATTACTATACTCACTACTCTTTTTATTATCAATCTAACTCATATTATTAGCCATATTATGCTTAAATGATCGATAGAACGACAAATACTATACTTATTACTCTTATTATTATGAATCTAACTCATATTATTAGCCATAATATGCTTAAATGATCGATAGAACGACAATTACTATACTTATTACTCTTATTATTATGAATCTAACTCATATTATTAACCATATTATGCAGATATGATCGATAGAACTACAATTACTATACTCACTACTCTTATTATTATCAATCTAACTCATATTATTAGCCATATTATGCTTATATTATCGATAGAACGACAATTACTATACTTATTAGTCTTATTATTATCTATCTAACTCATATTACTAGCCATATTATGCTTATATGATCGACAGAACGACAATTACTGTACTTATTACTCTTATCATTATCGATCTAATTCATATTATTAGCCATATTATGCTTATATGATCGATAGAACGACAAATACTATACTTATTACTCTTATTATTATCAATCTAACTCATATTATTAACCATATTATGCTAATGTGATCGATAGAACGACAATTACTATATTTATTACACTCAATATTATCAATCTAACTCATATTATTGCCCATATCATGCTGATATGATCGATAGAACGACATTCACTATACTTATTACTCTTATTATTATGAATCTAACTCATATTATTAACCATATTATGCACATATGAACGAGAGAACTACAATTACTATACTCATTACTCTTATTATTATCAATCTAACTCATATTATTAGCCATATTATGCTTATTTGATCGATAGAACGACAATTACTATACATATTACTCTTATTTTTATCAATCTAACTCATATTATTAAACATATTATGCTAATATGATCGATAGAACGACAATTACTATACTTATTACACTCACTATTATCAATCTAACTCATATTATTAACCATATTATGCAGATAAGATCGATAGCACGACATTTACTATACCTATTACTCTTATTATTATCAACCTAACTCATATTATTAGCCATATTATGCTTATATGATCGATAGAACGACAATTATTATACTTATTATTCTTACTATTATCAATCTAACGCATATTATTAGCCATATTATGCTTAAATGATCGATAGAACAACAATTACTATACTTATTACTCTTATTATTATCAACCTAACTCATATTATTAGCCATATTATGCTTATATGATCGATAGAACGACAATTACTATACTTATTATTCTTATTATTATCAGTCTAACGCATATTATTAGACATATTATGCAAATTTGATCGATAGAACGACAAATACTATACTTATTACTCTTATTATTATCAATCTAACTCATATTATTAACCATATTATGCTAATGTGATCGATAGAACGACAATTACTATATTTATTACACTCAATATTATCAATCTAACTCATATTATTACCCATATCATGCTGATATGATCGATAGAACGACATTCACTATACTTATTACACTCACTATTATCAAGCTAACTCATATTATTAGCCATATTATGCTTATATGATCGATAGAACGACAATTACTATACTTATTATTCTTATTATTATCAATCTAACTCATATTATTAGCCATATTATGCAAATTTGATCGATAGAACGACAATCACAATACTTATTACTCTTATTATTATCAACCTAACTCATATTATTAGCCATATTATGCTTATATTATCGATAGAACGACAATTACTATACTTATTACTGTTATTATTATCAATCTAACTCATATAATTAGCCATATTATGCTTATATGATCGACAGAACGACAATTACTGTACTTATTACTCTTATTATTATCAACCTAACTCATATTATTAACCATATTATGCTAATGTGATCGATAGAACGACAATTACTATATTTATTACACTCAATATTATCAATCTAACTCATATTATTACCCATATTATGCTGATATGATCGATAGAACGATATTCACTATACTTACTACACTCACTATTATCAATCTAACTCATAATATTAACCATAATACGCAGATATGATCGATAGAACGACAATTACTATACTTATTACTCTTATTATTATCATTCTAACTCATATTTTTAACCATATTACGCAGATATGATCGATAGAACTACTATTACTATACTCATTACTCTTATTATTATCAATCTAACTCATATTATTAGCCATATTATGCTTATATGATCGATAGAATGAGAATTACTATACTCACTACTCCAAGTATTATCACTCTAACTCATATTATTAGCCATATTATGCTTATATGATCGATAAAACGACAATTACTGTACTTATTACTCTTATTATTATCAATCTAACTCATATTATTAGCCATATTATGCTTATATGATCGATAGAACGAGAATTACTATACTCACTACTCTTAGTATTATCAATCTAACTCATATTATTAGCCATATTATGCTTAAATGATCGATAGAACGGCAATTACTATACTTATTACTCTTATTATTATCAATCTAACTCATATTATTAGCCATATTTTGCTTATATGATCGACAGAACGACAATTACTATACTTATTACTCTTATTATTATGAATCTAACTCATATTATTAGCCATATTATGCTTAAATGATCGATAGAACGACAATTACTATACTTATTACTCTTATTATTATCAATCTAACTCATATTATTAGCCATATTATGCGTATATGATCGATAGTATGACAATTACTATACTCACTACTCTTATTATTATCAATCTAACTCATATTATTAGCCATATTATGCTAATATGATCGATAGAACGACAATTACTGTACATATTACTCTTATTTTTATCAATCTAACTCATATTATTAACCATATTATGCTAATATGATCGATAGAACGACAATTACTATACTTATTACACTCACTATTATCAATCTAACTCATATTATTAACCATATTATGCAGATAAGATCGATAGCACGACATTTACTATACCTATTACTCTTATTATTATCAACCTAACTCATATTATTAGCCATATTATGCTTAAATGATCGATAGAACGGCAATTACTATACTTATTACTCTTATTATTATCAATCTAACTCATATTATTAGCCATATTATGCTTATATGATCGATAGAACGACAAATACTATACTTATTACTCTTATTATTATCAACCTAACTCATATTATTAGCCATATTATGCTTATATGATCGAGAGAACGACAATTGCTATACTTATTATTCTTATTATTATCAATCTAACTCATATTATTAGCCATATTATGCTTAAATGATCGATAGAACGACAATTACTATACTTATTACTCTTACTATTATCAACCTAACTCATATTATTAGCCATATTATGCTTAAATGATCGATAGAACGACAATTACTATACTTATTACTCTTACTATTATCAATCTAACTCATACTATTAGCCATATTATGCTTATATGATCGATAGAACGACAATTACTATACTCACTACTCTTATTATTATCAATCTAACTCATATTATTAGCCATATTATGCTTAAATGATCGATAGAACGACAATTACTATACTTATTACTCTTATTATTATCAATCTAACTCATATTATTAGCCATATTATGCTTAAATGATCGATAGAACGACAATTACTATACTTATTACTCTTATTATTATCAATCTAACTCATATTATTAGCCATATTATGCTTAAATGATCGATAGAACGACAATTACTATACCTATTACTCTTATTATTATCAACCTAACACATATTATTAGCCATATTATGCTTATATGATCGATAGAACGACAATTACTATACTTATTATGCTTATTATTATCAACCTAACTCATATTATTTGCCATATTATGCTTATATGATCGATAGAACGACAATTACTATACTCACTACTCTTATTATTATCAATCTAACTCATATTATTAGCCATATTATGCTTATATGATCGATAGAACGAGAATTACTATACTCACTACTCTTAGTATTATCAACCTAACTCATATTATTAGCCATATTATGCTTATATGATCGATAGAACGACAATTACTATACTTATTATTCTTATTATTATCAATCTAACTCATATTATTAGCCATATTATGCTTATATGATCGATAGAACGACAATTACTATACTCACTACTCTTATTATTATCAATCTAACTCATATTATTAGCCATATTATGCTTATATGATCGATAGAACGACAATTACTGTACTTATTACTCTTATCATTATCGATCTAACTCATATTATTAGCCATATTATGCTTATATGATCGATAGAACGACAATTACTATACTTATTACTCTTATTATTATCAATCTAACTCATATTATTAACCATATTATGCACACATGATCGATAGCACGACATTTACTATACCTATTACTCTTATTATTATCAACCTAACACATATTATTAGCCATATTATGCTTATATGATCGATAGAACGACAATTACTATACTTGTTATTCTTATTATTATCTATCTAACTCATATTACTAGCCATATTATGCGTATATGATTGATAGTATGACAATTACTATACTCACTACTCTTATTATTATCAATCTAACTCATATTATTAACCATATTATGCTAATATGATCGATAGAACGACAATTACTATACTTATTACACTCACTATTATCAATCTAACTCATATTATTAACCATATTATGCAGATAAGATCGATAGCACGACATTTACTATACCTATTACTCTTATTATTATCAACCTAACTCATATTATTAGCCATATTATGCTTATATGATCGATAGAACGACAATTACTATACTTATTATTCTTATTATTATCAATCTAACTCATATAATTAGCCATATTATGCTTATATGATCGACAGAACAACAAATACTATACTTATTACTCTTATTATTATCAATCTAACTCATATTATTAACCATATTATGCTAATGTGATCGATAGAACGACAATTACTATATTTATTACACTCAATATTAACAATCTAACTCATATTATTACCCATATCATGCTGATATGATCGATAGAACGACATTCACTATACTTATTACACTCACTATTATCAATCTAACTCATATTATTAACCATATTACGCAGATATGATCAATAGAACTACTATTACTATACTCATTACTCTTATTATTATCAATCTAACTCATATTATTAGCCATATTATGCTTATATGATCGATAGAATGAGAATTACTATACTCACTACTCCTAGTATTATCACTCTAACTCATATTATTAGCCATATTATGCTTATATGATCGATAGAACGACAATTACTGTACTTATTACTCTTATTATTATCAATCTAACTCATATTATTAGCCATATTATGCTTATATGATCGATAGAACGAGAATTACTATACTCACTACTCTTATTATTATCAATCTAACTCATATTATTAGCCATATTATGCTTATATGATCGATAGAACGACAAATACTATACTTATTACTCTTATTATTATCAACCTAACTCGTATTATTAGCCATATTATGCTTATATGATCGATAGAACGACAATTACTATACTTATTATGCTTATTATTATCAACCTAACTCATATTATTAGCCATATTATGCTTATATGATCGATAGAACGACAATTACTATACTTATTATTCTTATTATTATCAATCTAACTCATATTATTAGCCATATTATGCAAAATTGATCGATAGAACTACAATTACTATACTCACTACTCTTTTTATTATCAATCTAACTCATATTATTAGCCATATTATGCTTAAATGATCGATAGAACGACAAATACTATACTTATTACTCTTATTATTATGAATCTAACTCATATTATTAGCCATAATATGCTTAAATGATCGATAGAACGACAATTACTATACTTATTACTCTTATTATTATGAATCTAACTCATATTATTAACCATATTATGCAGATATGATCGATAGAACTACAATTACTATACTCACTACTCTTATTATTATCAATCTAACTCATATTATTAGCCACATTATGCTTATATTATCGATAGAACGACAATTACTATACTTATTAGTCTTATTATTATCTATCTAACTCATATTACTAGCCATATTATGCTTATATGATCGACAGAACGACAATTACTGTACTTATTACTCTTATCATTATCGATCTAATTCATATTATTAGCCATATTATGCTTATATGATCGATAGAACGACAAATACTATACTTATTACTCTTATTATTATCAATCTAACTCATATTATTAACCATATTATGCTAATGTGATCGATAGAACGACAATTACTATATTTATTACACTCAATATTATCAATCTAACTCATATTATTGCCCATATCATGCTGATATGATCGATAGAACGACATTCACTATACTTATTACTCTTATTATTATGAATCTAACTCATATTATTAACCATATTATGCACATATGAACGAGAGAACTACAATTACTATACTCATTACTCTTATTATTATCAATCTAACTCATATTATTAGCCATATTATGCTTATTTGATCGATAGAACGACAATTACTATACATATTACTCTTATTTTTATCAATCTAACTCATATTATTAAACATATTATGCTAATATGATCGATAGAACGACAATTACTATACTTATTACACTCACTATTATCAATCTAACTCATATTATTAACCATATTATGCAGATAAGATCGATAGCACGACATTTACTATACCTATTACTCTTATTATTATCAACCTAACTCATATTATTAGCCATATTATGCTTATATGATCGATAGAACGACAATTATTATACTTATTATTCTTACTATTATCAATCTAACGCATATTATTAGCCATATTATGCTTAAATGATCGATAGAACAACAATTACTATACTTATTACTCTTATTATTATCAACCTAACTCATATTATTAGCCATATTATGCTTATATGATCGATAGAACGACAATTACTATACTTATTATTCTTATTATTATCAGTCTAACGCATATTATTAGACATATTATGCAAATTTGATCGATAGAACGACAAATACTATACTTATTACTCTTATTATTATCAATCTAACTCATATTATTAACCATATTATGCTAATGTGATCGATAGAACGACAATTACTATATTTATTACACTCAATATTATCAATCTAACTCATATTATTACCCATATCATGCTGATATGATCGATAGAACGACATTCACTATACTTATTACACTCACTATTATCAAGCTAACTCATATTATTAGCCATATTATGCTTATATGATCGATAGAACGACAATTACTATACTTATTATTCTTATTATTATCAATCTAACTCATATTATTAGCCATATTATGCAAATTTGATCGATAGAACGACAATCACAATACTTATTACTCTTATTATTATCAACCTAACTCATATTATTAGCCATATTATGCTTATATTATCGATAGAACGACAATTACTATACTTATTACTGTTATTATTATCAATCTAACTCATATAATTAGCCATATTATGCTTATATGATCGACAGAACGACAATTACTGTACTTATTACTCTTATTATTATCAACCTAACTCATATTATTAACCATATTATGCTAATGTGATCGATAGAACGACAATTACTATATTTATTACACTCAATATTATCAATCTAACTCATATTATTACCCATATTATGCTGATATGATCGATAGAACGATATTCACTATACTTACTACACTCACTATTATCAATCTAACTCATAATATTAACCATAATACGCAGATATGATCGATAGAACGACAATTACTATACTTATTACTCTTATTATTATCATTCTAACTCATATTTTTAACCATATTACGCAGATATGATCGATAGAACTACTATTACTATACTCATTACTCTTATTATTATCAATCTAACTCATATTATTAGCCATATTATGCTTATATGATCGATAGAATGAGAATTACTATACTCACTACTCCAAGTATTATCACTCTAACTCATATTATTAGCCATATTATGCTTATATGATCGATAAAACGACAATTACTGCACTTATTACTCTTATTATTATCAATCTAACTCATATTATTAGCCATATTATGCTTATATGATCGATAGAACGAGAATTACTATACTCACTACTCTTAGTATTATCAATCTAACTCATATTATTAGCCATATTATGCTTAAATGATCGATAGAACGGCAATTACTATACTTATTACTCTTATTATTATCAATCTAACTCATATTATTAGCCATATTTTGCTTATATGATCGACAGAACGACAATTACTATACTTATTACTCTTATTATTATGAATCTAACTCATATTATTAGCCATATTATGCTTAAATGATCGATAGAACGACAATTACTATACTTATTACTCTTATTATTATCAATCTAACTCATATTATTAGCCATATTATGCGTATATGATCGATAGTATGACAATTACTATACTCACTACTCTTATTATTATCAATCTAACTCATATTATTAGCCATATTATGCTAATATGATCGATAGAACGACAATTACTGTACATATTACTCTTATTTTTATCAATCTAACTCATATTATTAACCATATTATGCTAATATGATCGATAGAACGACAATTACTATACTTATTACACTCACTATTATCAATCTAACTCATATTATTAACCATATTATGCAGATAAGATCGATAGCACGACATTTACTATACCTATTACTCTTATTATTATCAACCTAACTCATATTATTAGCCATATTATGCTTAAATGATCGATAGAACGGCAATTACTATACTTATTACTCTTATTATTATCAATCTAACTCATATTATTAGCCATATTATGCTTATATGATCGATAGAACGACAAATACTATACTTATTACTCTTATTATTATCAACCTAACTCATATTATTAGCCATATTATGCTTATATGATCGAGAGAACGACAATTGCTATACTTATTATTCTTATTATTATCAATCTAACTCATATTATTAGCCATATTATGCTTAAATGATCGATAGAACGACAATTACTATACTTATTACTCTTACTATTATCAACCTAACTCATATTATTAGCCATATTATGCTTAAATGATCGATAGAACGACAATTACTATACTTATTACTCTTACTATTATCAATCTAACTCATACTATTAGCCATATTATGCTTATATGATCGATAGAACGACAATTACTATACTCACTACTCTTATTATTATCAATCTAACTCATATTATTAGCCATATTATGCTTAAATGATCGATAGAACGACAATTACTATACTTATTACTCTTATTATTATCAATCTAACTCATATTATTAGCCATATTATGCTTAAATGATCGATAGAACGACAATTACTATACTTATTACTCTTATTATTATCAATCTAACTCATATTATTAGCCATATTATGCTTAAATGATCGATAGAACGACAATTACTATACCTATTACTCTTATTATTATCAACCTAACACATATTATTAGCCATATTATGCTTATATGATCGATAGAACGACAATTACTATACTTATTATGCTTATTATTATCAACCTAACTCATATTATTTGCCATATTATGCTTATATGATCGATAGAACGACAATTACTATACTCACTACTCTTATTATTATCAATCTAACTCATATTATTAGCCATATTATGCTTATATGATCGATAGAACGAGAATTACTATACTCACTACTCTTAGTATTATCAACCTAACTCATATTATTAGCCATATTATGCTTATATGATCGATAGAACGACAATTACTATACTTATTATTCTTATTATTATCAATCTAACTCATATTATTAGCCATATTATGCTTATATGATCGATAGAACGACA
This sequence comes from Megachile rotundata, assembly GCF_050947335.1. Taxonomy (NCBI): domain Eukaryota; kingdom Metazoa; phylum Arthropoda; class Insecta; order Hymenoptera; family Megachilidae; genus Megachile; species Megachile rotundata. The sequence goes on from NW_027473880.1 coordinate 93,856, forward strand.
ATTACTATACTCACTACTCTTATTATTATCAATCTAACTCATATTATTAGCCATATTATGCTTATATGATCGATAGAACGACAATTACTGTACTTATTACTCTTATCATTATCGATCTAACTCATATTATTAGCCATATTATGCTTATATGATCGATAGAACGACAATTACTATACTTATTACTCTTATTATTATCAATCTAACTCATATTATTAACCATATTATGCACACATGATCGATAGCACGACATTTACTATACCTATTACTCTTATTATTATCAACCTAACACATATTATTAGCCATATTATGCTTATATGATCGATAGAACGACAATTACTATACTTGTTATTCTTATTATTATCAATCTAACTCATATTATTAACCATATTATGCAGACATGAACGATAGCACGACATTTACTATACCTATTACTCTTGTTATTATCAACCTAACACATATTATTAGCCATATTATGCTTATATGATCGATAGAACGACAATTACTATACTTATTATTCTTATTATTATCAATCTAACTCATATTATTAGCCATATTATGCTTAAATGATCGATAGAACGACAATTACTATACTTATTACTCTTATTATTATCAATCTAACTCATATTATTAGCCATATTATGCTTAAATGATCGATAGAACGACAACTACTATACTTATTACTCTTATTATTATCAATCTAACTCATATTATTAGCCATATTATGCTTATATTATCGATAGAACGACAATTACTATACTTATTACTGTTATTATTATCAATCTAACTCATATAATTAGCCATATTATGCTTAAATGATCGATAGAACGACAATTACTGTACTTATTACTCTTATCATTATCGATCTAACTCATATTATTTGCCATATTATGCTTATATGATCGATAGAACGACAAATACTATACTTATTACTCTTATTATTATGAATCTAACTCATATTATTAGCCATATTATGCTTAAATGATCGATAGAACGACAATTACTATACTTATTACTCTTACTATTATCAATCTAACTCATATTATTAGCCACATTATGTTTATATGATCGATAGAACGACAATTACTATACTTATTATTCTTATTATTATCAATCTAACTCATATTATTAGCCATATTATGCAAATTTGATCGATAGAACGACAATCACAATACTTATTACTCTTATTATTATCAACCTAACTCATATTATTAGCCATATTATGCTTAAATGATCGATAGAACAACAATTACTATACTTATTACTCTTATTATTATCAACCTAACTCATATTATTAGCCATATTATGCTTATATGATCGATAGAACGACAATTACTATACTTATTATTCTTATTATTATCAATCTAACTCATATTATTAGCCATATTATGCAAATTTGATCGATAGAACTACAATTACTATACTCACTACTCTTATTATTATCAATCTAACTCATATTATTAGCCATATTATGCTTAAATGATCGATAGAACGACAAATACTATACTTATTACTCTTATTATTATGAATCTAACTCATATTATTAGCCATAATATGCTTAAATGATCGATAGAACGACAATTACTATACTTATTACTCTTATTATTATGAATCTAACTCATATTATTAACCATATTATGCAGATATGATCGATAGAACTACAATTACTATACTCACTACTCTTATTATTATCAATCTAACTCATATTATTAGCCATATTATGCTTAAATGATCGATAGAACGACAATTACTATACTTATTAGTCTTATTATTATCTATCTAACTCATATTACTAGCCATATTATGCGTATATGATTGATAGTATGACAATTACTATACTCACTACTCTTATTATTATCAATCTAACTCATATTATTAACCATATTATGCTAATATGATCGATAGAACGACAATTACTATACTTATTACACTCACTATTATCAATCTAACTCATATTATTAACCATATTATGCAGATAAGATCGATAGCACGACATTTACTATACCTATTACTCTTATTATTATCAACCTAACTCATATTATTAGCCATATTATGCTTATATGATCGATAGAACGACAATTACTATACTTATTATTCTTATTATTATCAATCTAACTCATATTATTAGACATATTATGCAAATTTGATCGATAGCACGACAATCACAATACTTATTACTCTTACTATTATCAACCTAACTCATATTATTAGCCATGTTATGCTTATATTATCGATAGAACGACAATTACGATACTTATTACTCTTATCATTATCGATCTAATTCATATTATTAGCCATATTATGCTTATATGATCGATAGAACGACAAATACTATACTTATTACTCTTATTATTATCAATCTAACTCATATTATTAACCATATTATGCTAATGTGATCGATAGAACGACAATTACTATATTTATTACACTCAATATTATCAATCTAACTCATATTATTACCCATATCATGCTGATATGATCGATAGAACGACATTCACTATACTTATTACACTCACTATTATCAATCTAACTCATATTATTAACCATATTACGCAGATATGATCGATAGAACTACTATTACTATACTCATTACACTTATTATTATCAATCTAACTCATATTATTAGCCATATTATGCTTATATGATCGATAGAATGAGAATTACTATACTCACTACTCCTAGTATTATCACTCTAACTCATATTGTTAGCCATATTATGCTTATATGATCGATAGAACGACAATTACTGTACTTAATACTCTTATTATTATCAATCTAACTCATATTATTAGCCATATTATGCGTATATGATCGATAGTATGACAATTACTATACTCACTACTCTTATTATTATCAATCTAACTCATATTATTAGCCATATTACGCTTATATGATCGATAGACCGACAATTACTGTACATATTACTCTTATTTTTATCAATCTAACTCATATTATTAACCATATTATGCTAATATGATCGATAGAACGACAATTACTATACTTATTACACTCACTATTATCAATCTAACTCATATTATTAACCATATTATGCAGATAAGATCGATAGCACGACATTTACTATACCTATTACTCTTATTATTATCAACCTAACTCATATTATTAGCCATATTATGCTTATATGATCGATAGAACGACAATTACTATACTTATTATTCTTATTATTATCAATCTAACTCATATTATTAGCCATATTATGCTTACATTATCGATAGAACGACCATTACTATACTTATTACTGTTATTATTATCAATCTAACTCATATAATTAGCCATATTATGCTTATATGATCGACAGAACGACAATTACTGTACTTATTACTCTTATCATTATCGATCTAATTCATATTATTAGCCATATTATGCTTATATGATCGATAGAATGAGAATTACTATACTCACTACTCCTAGTATTATCACTCTAACTCATATTATTAGCCATATTATGCTTATATGATCGATAGAACGACAATTACTGTACTTATCACTCTTATTATTATCAATCTAACTCATATTATTAGCCATATTATGCTTATATGATCGATAGAACGAGAATTACTATACTCACTACTCTTAGTATTATCAATCTAACTCATATTATTAGCCATATTATGCTTAAATGATCGATAGAACGACAATTACTATACTTATCACTCTTATTATTATCAATCTAACTCATATTATTAGCCATATTATGCTTATATGATCGATAGAACGACAAATACTATACTTATTACTCTTATTATTATCAACCTAACTCATATTATTAGCCATATTATGCTTATATGATCGAGAGAACGACAATTGCTATACTTATTATTCTTATTATTATGAATCTAACTCATATTATTAACCATATTATGCAGATATGATCGATAGAACTACAATTACTATACTCACTACTCTTATTATTATCAATCTAACTCATATTATTAGCCATATTATGCTTAAATGATCGATAGAACGACAATTACTATACTTATTACTCTTATTATTATCAATCTTACTCATATTACTAGCCATATTATGCGTATATGATCGATAGTATGACAATTACTATACTCACTACTCTTATTATTATCAATCTAACTCATATTATTAACCATATTATGCTAATATGATCGATAGAACGACAATTACTATACTTATTACACTCACTATTATCAATCTAACTCATATTATTAACCATATTATGCTGATATGATCGATAGAACGATATTCACTATACTTATTACACTCACTATTATCAATCTAACTCATATTATTAACCATATTACGCAGATATGATCGATAGAACTACTATTACTATACTCATTACTCTTATTATTATCAATCTAACTCATATTATTAGCCATATTATGCTTATATGATCGATAGAATGAGAATTACTATACTCACTACTCCTAGTATTATCACTCTAACTCATATTATTAGCCATATTATGCTTATATGATCGATAGAACGACAATTACTGTACTTATTACTCTTATTATTATCAATCTAACTCATATTATTAGCCATATTATGCTTATATGATCGATAGAACGAGAATTACTATACTCACTACTCTTATTATTATCAATCTAACTCATATTATTAGCCATATTATGCTTATATGATCGATAGAACGAGAATTACTATACTTATTACTCTTACTATTATCAACCTAACTCATATTATTAGCCATATTATGCTTAAATGATCGATAGAACGACAATTACTATACGTATTACTCTTATTATTATCAATCTAACTCATATTATTAGCCATATTATGCTTACATGATCGACAGAACGACAATTACTATACTTATTACACTCACTGTTATCAACCTAACTCATATTATTAACCATATTATGCAAATTTGATCGATAGAACGACAGTCACTATACTTATTACTCTTATTATTATCAACCTAACTCATATTATTAGCCATATTATGCTTAAATGATCGATAGAACGACAATTACTATACTTATTACTCTTATTATTATGAATCTAACTCATATTATTGACCATATTATGCAGATATGATCGATAGAACTACAATTACTATACTCATTACTCTTATTATTATCAATCTATCTCATATTATTAGCCATATTATGCTTAAATGATCGATAGAACGACAATTACTATACTTATTACTCTTATTATTATCAGTCTAACTCATATTATTAGCCATATTATGCTTAAATGATCGATAGAACGACAACTACTATACTTATTACTCTTATTATTATCAATCTAACTCATACTATTAACCATATTATGCTTATATGATCGATAGAACGACAATTACTATACTCACTACTCTTATTATTATCAATATAACTCATATTATTAGCTATATTATGCTTATATTATTGATAGAACTACAATTACTATACTTATTACTGTTATTATTATCAATCTAACTCATATTATTAGCCATATTATGCTTAAATGATCGATAGAACGACAATTACTATACTTATTACTCTTATTATTATCAATCTAACTCATATTATTAGCCATATTATGCTTAAATGATCGATAGAACGACAATTACTATACCTATTACTCTTATTATTATCAACCTAACACATATTATTAGCCATATTATGCTTATATGATCGATAGAACGACAATTACTATACTTATTATGCTTATTATTATCAACCTAACTCATATTATTAGCCATATTATGCTTATATGATCGATAGAACGACAATTACTATACTCACTACTCTTATTATTATCAATCTAACTTATATTATTAGCCATATTATGCTTATATGATCGATAGAACGACAATTACGATACATATTACTCTTACTATTATGAACCTAACTCATATTATTAGCCATATTATGCTTAAATGATCGATAGAACGACAATTACTATACTTATTACTCTTATTATTATCAATCTAACTCATATTATTAGCCATATTATGCTTAAATGATCGATAGAACGACAACTACTATACTTATTACTCTTATTATTATCAATCTAACTCATACTTTCAGCCATATTATGCTTATATGATCGATAGAACGACAATTACTATACTCACTACTCTTATTATTATCAATCTAACTCATATTATTAGCCATATTATGCTTATATTATCGATAGAACGACAATTACTATACTTATTACTGTTATTATTATCAATCTAACTCATATAATTAGCCATATTATGCTTAAATGATCGATAGAACGACAATTACTGTACTTATTACTCTTATCATTATCGATCTAACTCATATTATTTGCCATATTATGCTTATATGATCGATAGAACGACAAATACTATACTTATTACTCTTATTATTATGAATCTAACTCATATTATTAGCCATATTATGCTTAAATGATCGATAGAACGACAATTACTATACTTATTACTCTTATTATTATGAATCTAACTCATATTATTAACCATATTATGCAGATATGATCGATAGAACTACAATTACTATACTCACTACTCTTATTATTATCAATCTAACTCATATTATTAGCCATATTATGCTTAAATGATCGATAGAACGACAATTACTATACTTATTACTCTTATTATTATCAATCTAACTCATATTACTAGCCATATTATGCGTATATGATCGATAGTATGACAATTACTATACTCACTACTCTTATTATTATCAATCTAACTCATATTATTGACCATATTATGCTAATATGATCGATAGAACGACAATTACTATACTTATTACACTCACTATTATCAATCTAACTCATATTATTAACCATATTATGCAGATAAGATCGATAGCACGACATTTACTATACCTATTACTCTTATTATTATCAACCTAACTCATATTATTAGCCATATTATGCTTATATGATCGATAGAACGACAATTACTATACTTATTATTCTTATTATTATCAATCTAACTCATATTATTAGACATATTATGCAAATTTGATCGATAGCACGACAATCACAATACTTATTACTCTTACTATTATCAACCTAACTCATATTATTAGCCATGTTATGCTTATATTATCGATAGAACGACAATTACGATACTTATTACTCTTATCATTAATGATCTAATTCATATTATTAGCCATATTATGCTTATATGATCGATAGAACGACAAATACTATACTTATTACTCTTATTATTATCAATCTAACTCATATTATTAACCATATTATGCTAATGTGATCGATAGAACGACAATTACTATATTTATTACACTCAATATTATCAATCTAACTCATATTATTACCCATATCATGCTGATATGATCGATAGAACGACATTCACTATACTTATTACACTCACTATTATCAATCTAACTCATATTATTAACCATATTACGCAGATATGATCGATAGAACTACTATTACTATACTCATTACACTTATTATTATCAATCTAACTCATATTATTAGCCATATTATGCTTATATGATCGATAGAATGAGAATTACTATACTCACTACTCCTAGTATTATCACTCTAACTCATATTGTTAGCCATATTATGCTTATATGATCGATAGAACGACAATTACTGTACTTAATACTCTTATTATTATCAATCTAACTCATATTATTAGCCATATTATGCGTATATGATCGATAGTATGACAATTACTATACTCACTACTCTTATTATTATCAATCTAACTCATATTATTAGCCATATTACGCTTATATGATCGATAGACCGACAATTACTGTACATATTACTCTTATTTTTATCAATCTAACTCATATTATTAACCATATTATGCTAATATGATCGATAGAACGACAATTACTATACTTATTACACTCACTATTATCAATCTAACTCATATTATTAACCATATTATGCAGATAAGATCGATAGCACGACATTTACTATACCTATTACTCTTATTATTATCAACCTAACTCATATTATTAGCCATATTATGCTTATATGATCGATAGAACGACAATTACTATACTTATTATTCTTATTATTATCAATCTAACTCATATTATTAGCCATATTATGCTTACATTATCGATAGAACGACCATTACTATACTTATTACTGTTATTATTATCAATCTAACTCATATAATTAGCCATATTATGCTTATATGATCGACAGAACGACAATTACTGTACTTATTACTCTTATCATTATCGATCTAATTCATATTATTAGCCATATTATGCTTATATGATCGATAGAATGAGAATTACTATACTCACTACTCCTAGTATTATCACTCTAACTCATATTATTAGCCATATTATGCTTATATGATCGATAGAACGACAATTACTGTACTTATCACTCTTATTATTATCAATCTAACTCATATTATTAGCCATATTATGCTTATATGATCGATAGAACGAGAATTACTATACTCACTACTCTTAGTATTATCAATCTAACTCATATTATTAGCCATATTATGCTTAAATGATCGATAGAACGACAATTACTATACTTATCACTCTTATTATTATCAATCTAACTCATATTATTAGCCATATTATGCTTATATGATCGATAGAACGACAAATACTATACTTATTACTCTTATTATTATCAACCTAACTCATATTATTAGCCATATTATGCTTATATGATCGAGAGAACGACAATTGCTATACTTATTATTCTTATTATTATGAATCTAACTCATATTATTAACCATATTATGCAGATATGATCGATAGAACTACAATTACTATACTCACTACTCTTATTATTATCAATCTAACTCATATTATTAGCCATATTATGCTTAAATCATCGATAGAACGACAATTACTATACTTATTACTCTTATTATTATCAATCTTACTCATATTACTAGCCATATTATGCGTATATGATCGATAGTATGACAATTACTATACTCACTACTCTTATTATTATCAATCTAACTCATATTATTAACCATATTATGCTAATATGATCGATAGAACGACAATTACTATACTTATTACACTCACTATTATCAATCTAACTCATATTATTAACCATATTATGCTGATATGATCGATAGAACGACATTCACTATACTTATTACACTCACTATTATCAATCTAACTCATATTATTAACCATATTACGCAGATATGATCGATAGAACTACTATTACTATACTCATTACTCTTATTATTATCAATCTAACTCATATTATTAGCCATATTATGCTTATATGATCGATAGAATGAGAATTACTATACTCACTACTCCTAGTATTATCACTCTAACTCATATTATTAGCCATATTATGCTTATATGATCGATAGAACGACAATTACTGTACTTATTACTCTTATTATTATCGATCTAACTCATATTATTAGCCATATTATGCTTATATGATCGATAGAACGAGAATTACTATACTCACTACTCTTATTATTATCAATCTAACTCATATTATTAGCCATATTATGCTTATATGATCGATAGAACGAGAATTACTATACTTATTACTCTTACTATTATCAACCTAACTCATATTATTAGCCATATTATGCTTAAATGATCGATAGAACGACAATTACTATACGTATTACTCTTATTATTATCAATCTAACTCATATTATTAGCCATATTATGCTTACATGATCGACAGAACGACAATTACTATACTTATTACACTCACTGTTATCAACCTAACTCATATTATTAACCATATTATGCAAATTTGATCGATAGAACGACAATTACTATACTCACTACTCTTATTATTATCAATATAACTCATATTATTAGCCTATATTATGCTTATATTATTGATAGAACTACAATTACTATACTTATTACTGTTATTATTATCAATCTAACTCATATTATTAGCCATATTATGCTTAAATGATCGATAGAACGACAATTACTATACTTATTACTCTTATTATTATCAATCTAACTCATATTATTAGCCATATTATGCTTAAATGATCGATAGAACGACAATTACTATACCTATTACTCTTATTATTATCAACCTAACACATATTATTAGCCATATTATGCTTATATGATCGATAGAACGACAATTACTATACTTATTATGCTTATTATTATCAACCTAACTCATATTATTAGCCATATTATGCTTATATGATCGATAGAACGACAATTACTATACTCACTACTTTTATTATTATCAATCTAACTCATATTATTAGCCATATTATGCTTATATGATCGATTAGAACGACAATTACGATACATATTACTCTTACTATTATGAACCTAACTCATATTATTAGCCATATTATGCTTAAATGATCGATAGAACGACAATTACTATACTTATTACTCTTATTATTATCAATCTAACTCATATTATTAGCCATATTATGCTTAAATGATCGATAGAACGACAACTACTATACTTATTACTCTTATTATTATCAATCTAACTCATACTTTCAGCCATATTATGCTTATATGATCGATAGAACGACAATTACTATACTCACTACTCTTATTATTATCAATCTAACTCATATTATTAGCCATATTATGCTTATATTATCGATAGAACGACAATTACTATACTTATTACTGTTATTATTATCAATCTAACTCATATAATTAGCCATATTATGCTTAAATGATCGATAGAACGACAATTACTGTACTTATTACTCTTATCATTATCGATCTAACTCATATTATTTGCCATATTATGCTTATATGATCGATAGAACGACAAATACTATACTTATTACTCTTATTATTATGAATCTAACTCATATTATTAGCCATATTATGCTTAAATGATCGATAGAACGACAATTACTATACTTATTACTCTTATTATTATGAATCTAACTCATATTATTAACCATATTATGCAGATATGATCGATAGAACTACAATTACTATACTCACTACTCTTATTATTATCAATCTAACTCATATTATTAGCCATATTATGCTTAAATGATCGATAGAACGACAATTACTATACTTATTACTCTTATTATTATCAATCTAACTCATATTACTAGCCATATTATGCGTATATGATCGATAGTATGACAATTACTATACTCACTACTCTTATTATTATCAATCTAACTCATATTATTGACCATATTATGCTAATATGATCGATAGAACGACAATTACTATACTTATTACACTCACTATTATCAATCTAACTCATATTATTAACCATATTATGCAGATAAGATCGATAGCACGACATTTACTATACCTATTACTCTTATTATTATCAACCTAACTCATATTATTAGCCATATTATGCTTATATGATCGATAGAACGACAAATACTATACTTATTATTCTTATTATTATCAATCTAACTCATATTATTAGACATATTATGCAAATTTGATCGATAGCACGACAATCACAATACTTATTACTCTTACTATTATCAACCTAACTCATATTATTAGCCATGTTATGCTTATATTATCGATAGAACGACAATTACGATACTTATTACTCTTATCATTAATGATCTAATTCATATTATTAGCCATATTATGCTTATATGATCGATAGAACGACAAATACTATACTTATTACTCTTATTATTATCAATCTAACTCATATTATTAACCATATTATGCTAATGTGATCGATAGAACGACAAATACTATACTTATTACTCTTATTATTATGAATCTAACTCATATTATTAGCCATATTATGCTTATATGATCGATAGAATGAGAATTACTATACTCACTACTCCTAGTATTATCACTCTAACTCATATTGTTAGCCATATTATGCTTATATGATCGATAGAACGACAATTACTGTACTTAATACTCTTATTATTATCAATCTAACTCATATTATTAGCCATATTATGCGTATATGATCGATAGTATGACAATTACTATACTCACTACTCTTATTATTATCAATCTAACTCATATTATTAGCCATATTACGCTTATATGATCGATAGACCGACAATTACTGTACATATTACTCTTATTTTTATCAATCTAACTCATATTATTAACCATATTATGCTAATATGATCGATAGAACGACAATTACTATACTTATTACACTCACTATTATCAATCTAACTCATATTATTAACCATATTATGCAGATAAGATCGATAGCACGACATTTACTATACCTATTACTCTTATTATTATCAACCTAACTCATATTATTAGCCATATTATGCTTATATGATCGATAGAACGACAATTACTATACTTATTATTCTTATTATTATCAATCTAACTCATATTATTAGCCATATTATGCTTACATTATCGATAGAACGACCATTACTATACTTATTACTGTTATTATTATCAATCTAACTCATATAATTAGCCATATTATGCTTATATGATCGACAGAACGACAATTACTGTACTTATTACTCTTATCATTATCGATCTAATTCATATTATTAGCCATATTATGCTTATATGATCGATAGAATGAGAATTACTATACTCACTACTCCTAGTATTATCACTCTAACTCATATTATTAGCCATATTATGCTTATATGATCGATAGAACGACAATTACTGTACTTATCACTCTTATTATTATCAATCTAACTCATATTATTAGCCATATTATGCTTATATGATCGATAGAACGAGAATTACTATACTCACTACTCTTAGTATTATCAATCTAACTCATATTATTAGCCATATTATGCTTAAATGATCGATAGAACGACAATTACTATACTTATCACTCTTATTATTATCAATCTAACTCATATTATTAGCCATATTATGCTTATATGATCGATAGAACGACAAATACTATACTTATTACTCTTATTATTATCAACCTAACTCATATTATTAGCCATATTATGCTTATATGATCGAGAGAACGACAATTGCTATACTTATTATTCTTATTATTATGAATCTAACTCATATTATTAACCATATTATGCAGATATGATCGATAGAACTACAATTACTATACTCACTACTCTTATTATTATCAATCTAACTCATATTATTAGCCATATTATGCTTAAATGATCGATAGAACGACAATTACTATACTTATTACTCTTATTATTATCAATCTTACTCATATTACTAGCCATATTATGCGTATATGATCGATAGTATGACAATTACTATACTCACTACTCTTATTATTATCAATATAACTCATATTATTAACCATATTATGCTAATATGATCGATAGAACGACAATTACTATACTTATTACACTCACTATTATCAATCTAACTCATATTATTAACCATATTATGCTGATATGATCGATAGAACGACATTCGCTATACTTATTACACTCACTATTACCAATCTAACTCATATTATTAACCATATTACGCAGATATGATCGATAGAACTACTATTACTATACTCATTACTCTTATTATTATCAATCTAACTCATATTATTAGCCATATTATGCTTATATGATCGATAGAATGAGAATTACTATACTCACTACTCCTAGTATTATCACTCTAACTCATATTATTAGCCATATTATGCTTATATGATCGATAGAACGACAATTACTGTACTTATTACTCTTATTATTATCAATCTAACTCATATTATTAGCCATATTATGCTTATATGATCGATAGAACGACAATTACTATACTCACTACTCTTATTATTATCAATCTAACTCATATTATTAGCCATATTATGCTTATATGATCGATAGAACGAGAATTACTATACTCACTACTCTTAGTATTATCAATCTAACTCATATTATTAGCCATATTATGCTTAAATGATCGATAGAACGACAATTACTATACCTATTACTCTTATTATTATCAACCTAACACATATTATTAGCCATATTATGCTTATATGATCGATAGAACGACAATTACTATACTTATTATGCTTATTATTATCAACATAACTCATATTATTAGCCATATTATGCTTATATGATCGATAGAACGACAATTACTATACTCACTACTCTTATTATTATCAATCTAACTCATATTATTAGCCATATTATGCTTATATGATCGATAGAACGACAATTACGATACATATTACTCTTACTATTATGAACCTAACTCATATTATTAGCCATATTATGCTTAAATGATCGATAGAACGACAATTACTATACTTATTACTCTTATTATTATCAATCTAACTCATATTATTAGCCATATTATGCTTAAATGATCGATAGAACGACAACTACTATACTTATTACTCTTATTATTATCAATCTAACTCATACTTTCAGCCATATTATGCTTATATGATCGATAGAACGACAATTACTATACTCACTACTCTTATTATTATCAATCTAACTCATATTATTAGCCATATTATGCTTATATTATCGATAGAACGACAATTACTATACTTATTACTGTTATTATTATCAATCTAACTCATATAATTAGCCATATTATGCTTAAATGATCGATAGAACGACAATTACTGTACTTATTACTCTTATCATTATCGATCTAACTCATATTATTTGCCATATTATGCTTATATGATCGATAGAACGACAAATACTATACTTATTACTCTTATTATTATGAATCTAACTCATATTATTAGCCATATTATGCTTAAATGATCGATAGAACCACAATTACTATACTTATTACTCTTATTATTATGAATCTAACTCATATTATTAACCATATTATGCAGATATGATCGATAGAACTACAATTACTATACTCACTACTCTTATTATTATCAATCTAACTCATATTATTAGCCATATTATGCTTAAATGATCGATAGAACGACAATTACTATACTTATTACTCTTATTATTATCAATCTAACTCATATTACTAGCCATATTATGCGTATATGATCGATAGTATGACAATTACTATACTCACTACTCTTATTATTATCAATCTAACTCATATTATTGACCATATTATGCTAATATGATCGATAGAACGACAATTACTATACTTATTACACTCACTATTATCAATCTAACTCATATTATTAACCATATTATGCAGATAAGATCGATAGCACGACATTTACTATACCTATTACTCTTATTATTATCAACCTAACTCATATTATTAGCCATATTATGCTTATATGATCGATAGAACGACAATTACTATACTTATTATTCTTATTATTATCAATCTAACTCATATTATTAGACATATTATGCAAATTTGATCGATAGCACGACAATCACAATACTTATTACTCTTACTATTATCAACCTAACTCATATTATTAGCCATGTTATGCTTATATTATCGATAGAACGACAATTACGATACTTATTACTCTTATCATTATCGATCTAATTCATATTATTAGCCATATTATGCTTATATGATCGATAGAACGACAAATACTATACTTATTACTCTTATTATTATCAATCTAACTCATATTATTAACCATATTATGCTAATGTGATCGATAGAACGACAATTACTATATTTATTACACTCAATATTATCAATCTAACTCATATTATTACCCATATCATGCTGATATGATCGATAGAACGACATTCACTATACTTATTACACTCACTATTATCAATCTAACTCATATTATTAACCATATTACGCAGATATGATCGATAGAACTACTATTACTATACTCATTACACTTATTATTATCAATCTAACTCATATTATTAGCCATATTATGCTTATATGATCGATAGAACGACAAATACTATACTTATTACTCTTATTATTATCAACCTAACTCATATTATTAGCCATATTATGCTTATATGATCGAGAGAACGACAATTGCTATACTTATTATTCTTATTATTATGAATCTAACTCATATTATTAACCATATTATGCAGATATGATCGATAGAACTACAATTACTATACTCACTACTCTTATTATTATCAATCTAACTCATATTATTAGCCATATTATGCTTAAATGATCGATAGAACGACAATTACTATACTTATTACTCTTATTATTATCAATCTTACTCATATTACTAGCCATATTATGCGTATATGATCGATAGTATGACAATTACTATACTCACTACTCTTATTATTATCAATCTAACTCATATTATTAACCATATTATGCTAATATGATCGATAGAACGACAATTACTATACTTATTACACTCACTATTATCAATCTAACTCATATTATTAACCATATTATGCTGATATGATCGATAGAACGACATTCGCTATACTTATTACACTCACTATTATCAATCTAACTCATATTATTAACCATATTACGCAGATATGATCGATAGAACTACTATTACTATACTCATTACTCTTATTATTATCAATCTAACTCATATTATTAGCCATATTATGCTTATATGATCGATAGAATGAGAATTACTATACTCACTACTCCTAGTATTATCACTCTAACTCATATTATTAGCCATATTATGCTTATATGATCGATAGAACGACAATTACTTGTCTTATTACTCTTATTATTATCAATCTAACTCATATTATTAGCCATATTATGCTTATATGATCGATAGAACGACAATTACTATACTCACTACTCTTATTATTATCAATCTAACTCATATTATTAGCCATATTATGCTTATATGATCGATAGAACGAGAATTACTATACTCACTACTCTTAGTATTATCAATCTAACTCATATTATTAGCCATATTATGCTTAAATGATCGATAGAACGACAATTACTATACCTATTACTCTTATTATTATCAACCTAACACATATTATTAGCCATATTATGCTTATATGATCGATAGAACGACAATTACTATACTTATTATGCTTATTATTATCAACATAACTCATATTATTAGCCATATTATGCTTATATGATCGATAGAACGACAATTACTATACTCACTACTCTTATTATTATCAATCTAACTCATATTATTAGCCATATTATGCTTATATGATCGATAGAACGACAATTACGATACATATTACTCTTACTATTATGAACCTAACTCATATTATTAGCCATATTATGCTTAAATGATCGATAGAACGACAATTACTATACTTATTACTCTTATTATTATCAATCTAACTCATATTATTAGCCATATTATGCTTAAATGATCGATAGAACGACAACTACTATACTTATTACTCTTATTATTATCAATCTAACTCATACTTTCAGCCATATTATGCTTATATGATCGATAGAACGACAATTACTATACTCACTACTCTTATTATTATCAATCTAACTCATATTATTAGCCATATTATGCTTATATTATCGATAGAACGACAATTACTATACTTATTACTGTTATTATTATCAATCTAACTCATATAATTAGCCATATTATGCTTAAATGATCGATAGAACGACAATTACTGTACTTATTACTCTTATCATTATCGATCTAACTCATAGTATTTGCCATATTATGCTTATATGATCGATAGAACGACAAATACTATACTTATTACTCTTATTATTATGAATCTAACTCATATTATTAGCCATATTATGCTTAAATGATCGATAGAACCACAATTACTATACTTATTACTCTTATTATTATGAATCTAACTCATATTATTAACCATATTATGCAGATATGATCGATAGAACTACAATTACTATACTCACTACTCTTATTATTATCAATCTAACTCATATTATTAGCCATATTATGCTTAAATGATCGATAGAACGACAATTACTATACTTATTACTCTTATTATTATCAATCTAACTCATATTACTAGCCATATTATGCGTATATGATCGATAGTATGACAATTACTATACTCACTACTCTTATTATTATCAATCTAACTCATATTATTGACCATATTATGCTAATATGATCGATAGAACGACAATTACTATACTTATTACACTCACTATTATCAATCTAACTCATATTATTAACCATATTATGCAGATAAGATCGATAGCACGACATTTACTATACCTATTACTCTTATTATTATCAACCTAACTCATATTATTAGCCATATTATGCTTATATGATCGATAGAACGACAATTACTATACTTATTATTCTTATTATTATCAATCTAACTCATATTATTAGACATATTATGCAAATTTGATCGATAGCACGACAATCACAATACTTATTACTCTTACTATTATCAACCTAACTCATATTATTAGCCATGTTATGCTTATATTATCGATAGAACGACAATTACGATACTTATTACTCTTATCATTATCGATCTAATTCATATTATTAGCCATATTATGCTTATATGATCGATAGAACGACAAATACTATACTTATTACTCTTATTATTATCAATCTAACTCATATTATTAACCATATTATGCTAATGTGATCGATAGAACGACAATTACTATATTTATTACACTCAATATTATCAATCTAACTCATATTATTACCCATATCATGCTGATATGATCGATAGAACGACATTCACTATACTTATTACACTCACTATTATCAATCTAACTCATATTATTAACCATATTACGCAGATATGATCGATAGAACTACTATTACTATACTCATTACACTTATTATTATCAATCTAACTCATATTATTAGCCATATTATGCTTATATGATCGATAGAACGACAAATACTATACTTATTACTCTTATTATTATCAACCTAACTCATATTATTAGCCATATTATGCTTATATGATCGAGAGAACGACAATTGCTATACTTATTATTCTTATTATTATGAATCTAACTCATATTATTAACCATATTATGCAGATATGATCGATAGAACTACAATTACTATACTCACTACTCTTATTATTATCAATCTAACTCATATTATTAGCCATATTATGCTTAAATGATCGATAGAACGACAATTACTATACTTATTACTCTTATTATTATCAATCTTACTCATATTACTAGCCATATTATGCGTATATGATCGATAGTATGACAATTACTATACTCACTACTCTTATTATTATCAATCTAACTCATATTATTAACCATATTATGCTAATATGATCGATAGAACGACAATTACTATACTTATTACACTCACTATTATCAATCTAACTCATATTATTAACCATATTATGCTGATATGATCGATAGAACGACATTCGCTATACTTATTACACTCACTATTATCAATCTAACTCATATTATTAACCATATTACGCAGATATGATCGATAGAACTACTATTACTATACTCATTACTCTTATTATTATCAATCTAACTCATATTATTAGCCATATTATGCTTATATGATCGATAGAATGAGAATTACTATACTCACTACTCCTAGTATTATCACTCTAACTCATATTATTAGCCATATTATGCTTATATGATCGATAGAACGACAATTACTGTACTTATTACTCTTATTATTATCAATCTAACTCATATTATTAGCCATATTATGCTTATATGATCGATAGAACGACAATTACTATACTCACTACTCTTATTATTATCAATCTAACTCATATTATTAGCCATATTATGCTTATATGATCGATAGAACGAGAATTACTATACTCACTACTCTTAGTATTATCAATCTAACTCATATTATTAGCCATATTATGCTTAAATGATCGATAGAACGACAATTACTATACCTATTACTCTTATTATTATCAACCTAACACATATTATTAGCCATATTATGCTTATATGATCGATAGAACGACAATTACTATACTTATTATGCTTATTATTATCAACATAACTCATATTATTAGCCATATTATGCTTATATGATCGATAGAACGACAATTACTATACTCACTACTCTTATTATTATCAATCTAACTCATATTATTAGCCATATTATGCTTATATGATCGATAGAACGACAATTACGATACATATTACTCTTACTATTATGAACCTAACTCATATTATTAGCCATATTATGCTTAAATGATCGATAGAACGACAATTACTATACTTATTACTCTTATTATTATCAATCTAACTCATATTATTAGCCATATTATGCTTAAATGATCGATAGAACGACAACTACTATACTTATTACTCTTATTATTATCAATCTAACTCATACTTTCAGCCATATTATGCTTATATGATCGATAGAACGACAATTACTATACTCACTACTCTTATTATTATCAATCTAACTCATATTATTAGCCATATTATGCTTATATTATCGATAGAACGACAATTACTATACTTATTACTGTTATTATTATCAATCTAACTCATATAATTAGCCATATTATGCTTAAATGATCGATAGAACGACAATTACTGTACTTATTACTCTTATCATTATCGATCTAACTCATATTATTTGCCATATTATGCTTATATGATCGATAGAACGACAAATACTATACTTATTACTCTTATTATTATGAATCTAACTCATATTATTAGCCATATTATGCTTAAATGATCGATAGAACGACAATTACTATACTTATTACTCTTATTATTATGAATCTAACTCATATTATTAACCATATTATGCAGATATGATCGATAGAACTACAATTACTATACTCACTACTCTTATTATTATCAATCTAACTCATATTATTAGCCATATTATGCTTAAATGATCGATAGAACGACAATTACTATACTTATTACTCTTATTATTATCAATCTAACTCATATTACTAGCCATATTATGCGTATATGATCGATAGTATGACAATTACTATACTCACTACTCTTATTATTATCAATCTAACTCATATTATTGACCATATTATGCTAATATGATCGATAGAACGACAATTACTATACTTATTACACTCACTATTATCAATCTAACTCATATTATTAACCATATTATGCAGATAAGATCGATAGCACGACATTTACTATACCTATTACTCTTATTATTATCAACCTAACTCATATTATTAGCCATATTATGCTTATATGATCGATAGAACGACAATTACTATACTTATTATTCTTATTATTATCAATCTAACTCATATTATTAGACATATTATGCAAATTTGATCGATAGCACGACAATCACAATACTTATTACTCTTACTATTATCAACCTAACTCATATTATTAGCCATGTTATGCTTATATTATCGATAGAACGACAATTACGATACTTATTACTCTTATCATTATCGATCTAATTCATATTATTAGCCATATTATGCTTATATGATCGATAGAACGACAAATACTATACTTATTACTCTTATTATTATCAATCTAACTCATATTATTAACCATATTATGCTAATGTGATCGATAGAACGACAATTACTATATTTATTACACTCAATATTATCAATCTAACTCATATTATTACCCATATCATGCTGATATGATCGATAGAACGACATTCACTATACTTATTACACTCACTATTATCAATCTAACTCATATTATTAACCATATTACGCAGATATGATCGATAGAACTACTATTACTATACTCATTACACTTATTATTATCAATCTAACTCATATTATTAGCCATATTATGCTTATATGATCGATAGAATGAGAATTACTATACTCACTACTCCTAGTATTATCACTCTAACTCATATTGTTAGCCATATTATGCTTATATGATCGATAGAACGACAATTACTGTACTTAATACTCTTATTATTATCAATCTAACTCATATTATTAGCCATATTATGCGTATATGATCGATAGTATGACAATTACTATACTCACTACTCTTATTATTATCAATCTAACTCATATTATTAGCCATATTACGCTTATATGATCGATAGACCGACAATTACTGTACATATTACTCTTATTTTTATCAATCTAACTCATATTATTAACCATATTATGCTAATATGATCGATAGAACGACAATTACTATACTTATTACACTCACTATTATCAATCTAACTCATATTATTAACCATATTATGCAGATAAGATCGATAGCACGACATTTACTATACCTATTACTCTTATTATTATCAACCTAACTCATATTATTAGCCATATTATGCTTATATGATCGATAGAACGACAATTACTATACTTATTATTCTTATTATTATCAATCTAACTCATATTATTAGCCATATTATGCTTACATTATCGATAGAACGACCATTACTATACTTATTACTGTTATTATTATCAATCTAACTCATATAATTAGCCATATTATGCTTATATGATCGACAGAACGACAATTACTGTACTTATTACTCTTATCATTATCGATCTAATTCATATTATTAGCCATATTATGCTTATATGATCGATAGAATGAGAATTACTATACTCACTACTCCTAGTGTTATCACTCTAACTCATATTATTAGCCATATTATGCTTATATGATCGATAGAACGACAATTACTGTACTTATCACTCTTATTATTATCAATCTAACTCATATTATTAGCCATATTATGCTTATATGATCGATAGAACGAGAATTACTATACTCACTACTCTTAGTATTATCAATCTAACTCATATTATTAGCCATATTATGCTTAAATGATCGATAGAACGACAATTACTATACTTATCACTCTTATTATTATCAATCTAACTCATATTATTAGCCATATTATGCTTATATGATCGATAGAACGACAAATACTATACTTATTACTCTTATTATTATCAACCTAACTCATATTATTAGCCATATTATGCTTATATGATCGAGAGAACGACAATTGCTATACTTATTATTCTTATTATTATGAATCTAACTCATATTATTAACCATATTATGCAGATATGATCGATAGAACTACAATTACTATACTCACTACTCTTATTATTATCAATCTAACTCATATTATTAGCCATATTATGCTTAAATGATCGATAGAACGACAATTACTATACTTATTACTCTTATTATTATCAATCTTACTCATATTACTAGCCATATTATGCGTATATGATCGATAGTATGACAATTACTATACTCACTACTCTTATTATTATCAATCTAACTCATATTATTAACCATATTATGCTAATATGATCGATAGAACGACATTCACTATACTTATTACACTCACTATTATCAATCTAACTCATATTATTAACCATATTACGCAGATATGATCGATAGAACTACTATTACTATACTCATTACTCTTATTATTATCAATCTAACTCATATTATTAGCCATATTATGCTTATATGATCGATAGAATGAGAATTACTATACTCACTACTCCTAGTATTATCACTCTAACTCATATTATTAGCCATATTATGCTTATATGATCGATAGAACGACAATTACTGTACTTATTACTCTTATTATTATCAATCTAACTCATATTATTAGCCATATTATGCTTATATGATCGATAGAACGAGAATTACTATACTCACTACTCTTATTATTATCAATCTAACTCATATTATTAGCCATATTATGCTTATATGATCGATAGAACGAGAATTACTATACTCACTACTCTTAGTATTATCAATCTAACTCATATTATTAGCCATATTATGCTTAAATGATCGATAGAACGACAATTACTATACTTATTACTCTTATTATTATCAATCTAACTCATATTACTAGCCATATTATGCGTATATGATCGATAGTATGACAATTACTATACTCACTACTCTTATTATTATCAATCTAACTCATATTATTGACCATATTATGCTAATATGATCGATAGAACGACAATTACTATACTTATTACACTCACTATTATCAATCTAACTCATATTATTAACCATATTATGCAGATAAGATCGATAGCACGACATTTACTATACCTATTACTCTTATTATTATCAACCTAACTCATATTATTAGCCATATTATGCTTATATGATCGATAGAACGACAATTACTATACTTATTATTCTTATTATTATCAATCTAACTCATATTATTAGCCATATTATGCTTAAATGATCGATAGAACGACAATTACTATACTTATTACTCTTATTATTATCAATCTAACTCATATTACTAGCCATATTATGCGTATATGATCGATAGTATGACAATTACTATACTCACTACTCTTATTATTATCAATCTAACTCATATTATTGACCATATTATGCTAATATGATCGATAGAACGACAATTACTATACTTATTACACTCACTATTATCAATCTAACTCATATTATTAACCATATTATGCAGATAAGATCGATAGCACGACATTTACTATACCTATTACTCTTATTATTATCAACCTAACTCATATTATTAGCCATATTATGCTTATATGATCGATAGAACGACAATTACTATACTTATTATTCTTATTATTATCAATCTAACTCATATTATTAGACATATTATGCAAATTTGATCGATAGCACGACAATCACAATACTTATTACTCTTACTATTATCAACCTAACTCATATTATTAGCCATGTTATGCTTATATTATCGATAGAACGACAATTACGATACTTATTACTCTTATCATTATCGATCTAATTCATATTATTAGCCATATTATGCTTATATGATCGATAGAACGACAAATACTATACTTATTACTCTTATTATTATCAATCTAACTCATATTATTAACCATATTATGCTAATGTGATCGATAGAACGACAATTACTATATTTATTACACTCAATATTATCAATCTAACTCATATTATTACCCATATCATGCTGATATGATCGATAGAACGACATTCACTATACTTATTACACTCACTATTATCAATCTAACTCATATTATTAACCATATTACGCAGATATGATCGATAGAACTACTATTACTATACTCATTACACTTATTATTATCAATCTAACTCATATTATTAGCCATATTATGCTTATATGATCGATAGAATGAGAATTACTATACTCACTACTCCTAGTATTATCACTCTAACTCATATTGTTAGCCATATTATGCTTATATGATCGATAGAACGACAATTACTGTACTTAATACTCTTATTATTATCAATCTAACTCATATTATTAGCCATATTATGCGTATATGATCGATAGTATGACAATTACTATACTCACTACTCTTATTATTATCAATCTAACTCATATTATTAGCCATATTACGCTTATATGATCGATAGACCGACAATTACTGTACATATTACTCTTATTTTTATCAATCTAACTCATATTATTAACCATATTATGCTAATATGATCGATAGAACGACAATTACTATACTTATTACACTCACTATTATCAATCTAACTCATATTATTAACCATATTATGCAGATAAGATCGATAGCACGACATTTACTATACCTATTACTCTTATTATTATCAACCTAACTCATATTATTAGCCATATTATGCTTATATGATCGATAGAACGACAATTACTATACTTATTATTCTTATTATTATCAATCTAACTCATATTATTAGCCATATTATGCTTACATTATCGATAGAACGACCATTACTATACTTATTACTGTTATTATTATCAATCTAACTCATATAATTAGCCATATTATGCTTATATGATCGACAGAACGACAATTACTGTACTTATTACTCTTATCATTATCGATCTAATTCATATTATTAGCCATATTATGCTTATATGATCGATAGAATGAGAATTACTATACTCACTACTCCTAGTGTTATCACTCTAACTCATATTATTAGCCATATTATGCTTATATGATCGATAGAACGACAATTACTGTACTTATCACTCTTATTATTATCAATCTAACTCATATTATTAGCCATATTATGCTTATATGATCGATAGAACGAGAATTACTATACTCACTACTCTTAGTATTATCAATCTAACTCATATTATTAGCCATATTATGCTTAAATGATCGATAGAACGACAATTACTATACTTATCACTCTTATTATTATCAATCTAACTCATATTATTAGCCATATTATGCTTATATGATCGATAGAACGACAAATACTATACTTATTACTCTTATTATTATCAACCTAACTCATATTATTAGCCATATTATGCTTATATGATCGATAGAACGAGAATTACTATACTCACTACTCTTATTATTATCAATCTAACTCATATTATTAGCCATATTATGCTTATATGATCGATAGAACGAGAATTACTATACTCACTACTCTTAGTATTATCAATCTAACTCATATTATTAGCCATATTATGCTTAAATGATCGATAGAACGACAATTACTATACTTATTACTCTTATTATTATCAACCTAACTCATATTATTAGCCATATTATGCTTATATGATCGATAGAACGACAATTACTATACTCACTACTCTTATTATTATCAATCTAACTCATATTATTAGCCATATTATGCTTATATGATCGATAGAACGACAATTACGATACATATTACTCTTACTATTATGAACCTAACTCATATTATTAGCCATATTATGCTTAAATGATCGATAGAACGACAATTACTATACTTATTACTCTTACTATTATCAACCTAACTCATATTATTAGCCATATTATGCTTAAATGATCGATAGAACGACAATTACTATACGTATTACACTTATTATTATCAATCTAACTCATATTATTAGCCATATTATGCTTATATGATCGATAGAATGAGAATTACTATACTCACTACTCCTAGTATTATCACTCTAACTCATATTATTAGCCATATTATGCTTATATGATCGATAGAACGACAATTACTGTACTTATTACTCTTATTATTATCAATCTAACTCATACTATTAGCCATATTATGCTTATATGATCGATAGAACGAGAATTACTATACTCACTACTCTTATTATTATCAATCTAACTCATATTATTAGCCATATTATGCTTATATGATCGATAGAACGAGAATTACTATACTCACTACTCTTAGTATTATCAATCTAACTCATATTATTAGCCATATTATGCTTAAATGATCGATAGAACGACAATTACTATACTTATTACTCTTATTATTATCAACCTAACTCATATTATTAGCCATATTATGCTTATATGATCGATAGAACGACAATTACTATACTCACTACTCTTATTATTATCAATCTAACTCATATTATTAGCCATATTATGCTTATATGATCGATAGAACGACAATTACGATACATATTACTCTTACTATTATGAACCTAACTCATATTATTAGCCATATTATGCTTAAATGATCGATAGAACGACAATTACTATACTTATTACTCTTACTATTATCAACCTAACTCATATTATTAGCCATATTATGCTTAAATGATCGATAGAACGACAATTACTATACGTATTACACTTATTATTATCAATCTAACTCATATTATTAGCCATATTATGCTTACATGATCGACAGAACGACAATTACTATACTTATTACACTCACTGTTATCAACCTAACTCATATTATTAACCATATTATGCAAATTTGATCGATAGAACGACAGTCACTATACTTATTACTCTTATTATTATCAACCTAACTCATATTATTAGCCATATTATGCTTAAATGATCGATAGAACGACAATTACTATACTTATTACTCTTATTATTATGAATCTAACTCATATTATTGACCATATTATGCAGATATGATCGATAGAACTACAATTACTATACTCATTACTCTTATTATTATCAATCTATCTCATATTATTAGCCATATTATGCTTAAATGATCGATAGAACGACAATTACTATACTTATTACTCTTATTATTATCAGTCTAACTCATATTATTAGCCATATTATGCTTAAATGATCGATAGAACGACAACTACTATACTTATTACTCTTATTATTATCAATCTAACTCATACTATTAACCATATTATGCTTATATGATCGATAGAACGACAATTACTATACTCACTACTCTTATTATTATCAATATAACTCATATTATTAGCTATATTATGCTTATATTATTGATAGAACTACAATTACTATACTTATTACTGTTATTATTATCAATCTAACTCATATTATTAGCCATATTATGCTTAAATGATCGATAGAACGACAATTACTATACTTATTACTCTTATTATTATCAATCTAACTCATATTATTAGCCATATTATGCTTAAATGATCGATAGAACGACAATTACTATACCTATTACTCTTATTATTATCAACCTAACACATATTATTAGCCATATTATGCTTATATGATCGATAGAACGACAATTACTATACTTATTATGCTTATTATTATCAACCTAACTCATATTATTAGCCATATTATGCTTATATGATCGATAGAACGACAATTACTATACTCACTACTCTTATTATTATCAATCTAACTCATATTATTAGCCATATTATGCTTAAATGATCGATAGAACGACAATTACTATACTTATTATTCTTATTATTATCAATCTAACTCATATTATTAGCCATATTATGCTTAAATGATCGATAGAACGACAATTACTATACTTATTACTCTTATTATTATCAGTCTAACTCATATTATTAGCCATATTATGCTTAAATGATCGATAGAACGACAACTACTATACTTATTACTCTTATTATTATCAATCTAACTCATACTATTAACCATATTATGCTTATATGATCGATAGAACGACAATTACTATACTCACTACTCTTATTATTATCAATCTAACTCATATTATTAGCTATATTATGCTTATATTATTGATAGAACTACAATTACTATACTTATTACTGTTATTATTATCAATCTAACTCATATTATTAGACATATTATGCTTAAATGATCGATAGAACGACAATTACTATACTTATTACTCTTATTATTATCAATCTAACTCATATTATTAGCCATATTATGCTTAAATGATCGATAGAACGACAATTACTATACCTATTACTCTTATTATTATCAACCTAACACATATTATTAGCCATATTATGCTTATATGATCGATAGAACGACAATTACTATACTTATTATGCTTATTATTATCAACCTAACTCATATTATTAGCCATATTATGCTTATATGATCGATAGAACGACAATTACTATACTCACTACTCTTATTATTATCAATCTAACTCATATTATTAGCCATATTATGCTTATATGATCGATAGAACGACAATTACGATACATATTACTCTTACTATTATGAACCTAACTCATATTATTAGCCATATTATGCTTAAATGATCGATAGAACGACAATTACTATACTTATTACTCTTATTATTATCAATCTAACTCATATTATTAGCCATATTATGCTTAAATGATCGATAGAACGACAACTACTATACTTATTACTCTTATTATTATCAATCTAACTCATACTTTCAGCCATATTATGCTTATATGATCGATAGAACGACAATTACTATACTCACTACTCTTATTATTATCAATCTAACTCATATTATTAGCCATATTATGCTTATATTATCGATAGAACGACAATTACTATACTTATTACTGTTATTATTATCAATCTAACTCATATAATTAGCCATATTATGCTTAAATGATCGATAGAACGACAATTACTGTACTTATTACTCTTATCATTATCGATCTAACTCATATTATTTGCCATATTATGCTTATATGATCGATAGAACGACAAATACTATACTTATTACTCTTATTATTATGAATCTAACTCATATTATTAGCCATATTATGCTTAAATGATCGATAGAACGACAATTACTATACTTATTACTCTTATTATTATGAATCTAACTCATATTATTAACCATATTATGCAGATATGATCGATAGAACTACAATTACTATACTCACTACTCTTATTATTATCAATCTAACTCATATTATTAGCCATATTATGCTTAAATGATCGATAGAACGACAATTACTATACTTATTACTCTTATTATTATCAATCTAACTCATATTACTAGCCATATTATGCGTATATGATCGATAGTATGACAATTACTATACTCACTACTCTTATTATTATCAATCTAACTCATATTATTGACCATATTATGCTAATATGATCGATAGAACGACAATTACTATACTTATTACACTCACTATTATCAATCTAACTCATATTATTAACCATATTATGCAGATAAGATCGATAGCACGACATTTACTATACCTATTACTCATATTATTATCAACCTAACTCATATTATTAGCCATATTATGCTTATATGATCGATAGAACGACAATTACTATACTCACTTCTCTTATTATTATCAATCTAACTCATATTATTAGCCATATTATGCTTATATTATCGATAGAACGACAATTACTATACTTATTACTGTTATTATTATCAATCTAACTCATATAATTAGCCATATTATGCTTAAATGATCGATAGAACGACAATTACTGTACTTATTACTCTTATCATTATCGATCTAACTCATATTATTTGCCATATTATGCTTATATGATCGATAGAACGACAAATACTATACTTATTACTCTTATTATTATGAATCTAACTCATATTATTAGCCATATTATGCTTATATGATCGATAGAACGAGAATTACTATACTCACTACTCTTAGTATTATCAATCTAACTCATATTATTAGCCATATTATGCTTAAATGATCGATAGAACGACAATTACTATACTTATTACTCTTATTATTATCAATCTAACTCATATTATTAGCCATATTATGCTTATATGATCGATAGAACGACAAATACTATACTTATTACTCTTATTATTATCAACCTAACTCATATTATTAGCCATATTATGCTTATATGATCGAGAGAACGACAATTGCTATACTTATTATTCTTATTATTATCAATCTAACTCATATTATTAGCCATATTATGCTTAAATGATCGATAGAACGACAATTACTATACTTATTACTCTTACTATTATCAACCTAACTCATATTATTAGCCATATTATGCTTAAATGATCGATAGAACGACAATTACTATACGTATTACTCTTATTATTATCAATCTAACTCATATTATTAGCCATATTATGCTTACATGATCGACAGAACGACAATTACTATACTTATTACACTCACTGTTATCAACCTAACTCATATTATTAACCATATTATGCAAATTTGATCGATAGAACGACAATTACTGTACTTATTACTCTTATCATTATCGATCTAACTCATATTATTTGCCATATTATGCTTATATGATCGATAGAACGACAAATACTATACTTATTACTCTTATTATTATGAATCTAACTCATATTATTAGCCATATTATGCTTAAATGATCGATAGAACGACAATTACTATACTTATTACTCTTATTATTATGAATCTAACTCATATTATTAACCATATTATGCAGATATGATCGATAGAACTACAATTACTATACTCACTACTCTTATTATTATCAATCTAACTCATATTATTAGCCATATTATGCTTAAATGATCGATAGAACGACAATTACTATACTTATTACTCTTATTATTATCAATCTAACTCATATTACTAGCCATATTATGCGTATATGATCGATAGTATGACAATTACTATACTCACTACTCTTATTATTATCAATCTAACTCATATTATTGACCATATTATGCTAATATGATCGATAGAACGACAATTACTATACTTATTACACTCACTATTATCAATCTAACTCATATTATTAACCATATTATGCAGATAAGATCGATAGCACGACATTTACTATACCTATTACTCTTATTATTATCAACCTAACTCATATTATTAGCCATATTATGCTTATATGATCGATAGAACGACAATTACTATACTCACTACTCTTATTATTATCAATCTAACTCATATTATTAGCCATATTATGCTTATATTATCGATAGAACGACAATTACTATACTTATTACTGTTATTATTATCAATCTAACTCATATAATTAGCCATATTATGCTTAAATGATCGATAGAACGACAATTACTGTACTTATTACTCTTATCATTATCGATCTAACTCATATTATTTGCCATATTATGCTTATATGATCGATAGAACGACAAATACTATACTTATTACTCTTATTATTATGAATCTAACTCATATTATTAGCCATATTATGCTTATATGATCGATAGAACGAGAATTACTATACTCACTACTCTTAGTATTATCAATCTAACTCATATTATTAGCCATATTATGCTTAAATGATCGATAGAACGACAATTACTATACTTATTACTCTTATTATTATCAATCTAACTCATATTATTAGCCATATTAGGCTTATATGATCGATAGAACGACAAATACTATACTTATTACTCTTATTATTATCAACCTAACTCATATTATTAGCCATATTATGCTTATATGATCGAGAGAACGACAATTGCTATACTTATTATTCTTATTATTATCAATCTAACTCATATTATTAGCCATATTATGCTTAAATGATCGATAGAACGACAATTACTATACTATTACTCTTACTCTACTATTATCAACCTAACTCATATTATTAGCCATATTATGCTTAAATGATCGATAGAACGACAATTACTATACGTATTACTCTTATTATTATCAATCTAACTCATATTATTAGCCATATTATGCTTACATGATCGACAGAACGACAATTACTATACTTATTACACTCACTGTTATCAACCTAACTCATATTATTAACCATATTATGCAAATTTGATCGATAGAACGACAGTCACTATACTTATTACTCTTATTATTATCAACCTAACTCATATTATTAGCCATATTATGCTTAAATGATCGATAGAACGACAATTACTATACTTATTACTCTTATTATTATGAATCTAACTCATATTATTGACCATATTATGCAGATATGATCGATAGAACTACAATTACTATACTCATTACTCTTATTATTATCAATCTATCTCATATTATTAGCCATATTATGCTTAAATGATCGATAGAACGACAATTACTATACTTATTACTCTTATTATTATCAGTCTAACTCATATTATTAGCCATATTATGCTTAAATGATCGATAGAACGACAACTACTATACTTATTACTCTTATTATTATCAATCTAACTCATACTATTAGCCATATTATGCTTATATGATCGATAGAACGACAATTACTATACTCACTACTCTTATTATTATCAATATAACTCATATTATTAGCTATATTATGCTTATATTATTGATAGAACTACAATTACTATACTTATTACTGTTATTA